>NC_068361.1:82718818-83018818 GCF_020536995.1 Dreissena polymorpha | reverse complement strand
CACGTTTGTCTCAAAAATATCAAAAAACATTAGATCACTATGTCAAATTATACAAACGGCTTATAAACACTCTAGAAAACACATTTAAAGTCGAACCTTTATGAATCTTGGTAAGAACATTTGTTGTAATGACGTCTCCATTCAGTTTTAAAATGGTTTGTGTTTGTCGAACGAAAACATGACCAAACGGGGATTGGGAAATTTCATCAATTTGCTATATTGTAACAATGATACTCTAGAAGCCTCATTTTTGTCTTATTTTTTAAGATACTTGTTTAGAACATTTGTGTAATAGTATCTCTTCCGAGTTAAACAATTGTTTGGTCCCTTTGAAATCATGACCGCCAGGAAGCGAAGCGGATTTCCGTATATGGTCAAAGTGACACATTGTTAATGCGCTATTAATGCGCTATTAGCAAATCTTATTTTCCAATCTGTATAAAACATTTTCAAAACATGTGTCCCTATGTACTCAATTATTGTGCCAATATTTGAAACTATGCTACCTGACGTAAAAAAATACGTTCATAGTTCAAAATATAAAGAGTCACATTAAAGGGGCCTTCTTCACGTTTTTTTTAATGACAAAATTATAAAAATTGTGTCATATTCGCAAATGTTCGTTTAAGTTATGATATTTTTGAGGTAACAGTAATACTGAACACTGAGTAAAAAAGTACATTTTGTTTACTACGTTTATGGCTGCGTGATGCACTTGTTTAGGCTTTATATATACGATGTTATTTTATTAACACGCGATTCGAATTTATTTAAAAAAAAATTCTATTATAAATATTTAAACAATTTACATTTATGTTTCTAAATACGTTGTTAGCCAACTATTTTTTTTTCGATTCGTATTTTAAGGGACCTTTTCACAGATTTTGGCATGTTTTGAACCGCATCAGGGCTCGAACCAGTGACCTCCAGAGTCCTGGAGTAAAATCCAATTAGACCGCTCGGTCATCCTGCCAAGTATATATGAAAGACGTATTTTATACTTTATATAAGCAATCTTCGTAGTTTCTCAACATAAAAAAGACAACAACAGAACTCTCCAAATTATTTAATCGTTTCGCGTTGCAACGCTTTATAATTTTCAGGTTTTTAAATCGTCAAAAGATGCATATAAGGGCTATATTAGACCATGGTAAATGTTCAGTATTACTATTGTCCTCACAAATATCATAACTAAAACGAAAATGTGCGAATCTGAAACAACTTTTTTCATTGTGGTCAATTTACCCAAACGTGAAAAGATCCCATTAATAAGAGCACGTTATTAATTATCAATCGTATCATATCTTGAAGGTTTATACTTGCAATTGCAGTTGTAATGTTACAACTTATAGGAGACGTAATTTTTATGAAGCGTTTTTGATATAACTGTATGGGTTTCTCCCTTAGATAATGAAATTTATTTGAAAATTATTTGTGTTGAATAAGTAGTTTTTAAACGCTAATCAAATATTTAAAACTTTTAAACAATTAAAAGTGTGTTTAACATGTTTAAATACGGATACTAGTATATGATATAAAACATTAACTAAAAACATCAAAAGACAAGCATATACTGACAAGTATGTTATATCAGTCCGTGTTATCCACGTAATTATGCATAGGCTAATACATAAATACCCAGATAAATGATAGTAAACCTCAAAACAAATATTAGAGTAAAAATGTAAAAACCGTGTAGCACATTTCTTTAAACATGATTTACATGTTGAGGATTTGCTATCTACGTTTTTAGTCGATTACAATGTGAATCTATGCAAAGTATATTCATTTTTTAGAAATTTTAATATGTATTTATATTTATATGTTTGTCATAATTTCGAAGTTCTGATTGCATGTTTAAATTATACAAGTTGTTGCACGAATTTTATTGTGTAAGCTTCTTTCCAATAATTACAAAGCTTTTACTTTTGATGTAAGTTTTAATGGTACAACACATGGCGTTATAACGAGTTTGTTAAAAAGTGTATTGTTGTCTACCTTCGATAATACTATTTTATTGAAAACGAATATGCGTTGAATAATTCGTTTTTGAATACTGATCAAACACTTACAAGTATGTGAACATAGTTCACGACATATACACGGAAAGGAAAATTTGATAAGAAACATAAACAACACGCATATAATACTTATGAACCGATTGAAAATGTATAAGTAGTATTGCTCATTTCAAATCCAAGTAATAATTCCCAATGTATTGGATTTTGTTATGGCGATAGGTTCAAACGTTTTAAATTTATCAAAATTTTTACCTACGTTAACACTTGTTACCGTAGTAAATATGTCCATAACTGTTATAAATGTAATTGAATGTTTACAGATTCGTCGAGTTCGGTCTCATCGACACTTCCGGTGTGTATTGTACTAAATAGTGCAAATCAAGCCCAGTGTGCAGATCCTCAACCAGTTCTGCCTTGCATAAAACACATTGAATTTTACAATACATGTTCGTCTACCTGGCTACGCAGTCTGCTCAGCACATTGCTTACACTCGATCATTACGTGAAGTTTATTCTGATTGCATGTTACATAACATCTTGTAAAGAAGATCCAGTTAGATGGGAAGATACAGAGACAGACGCAACATTATTGAGTTTTAAGGATACATTGACACTCATGAACGCTTTTGGAAGTGTCAGTCGCGGTCTGTGGGAGGCTCTCCATGGTCTGAATATCAAGAGCCTGAGTCTTAGTGTTGGGTATGGACTTTTTAATGAAACATATGCAGACTCGATGTCACAATTACTTTCATCGCTCACTCAACTGGACAAGCTTAGTATTGTATTGAATAATGACAGTCCCGGTCTGTGGGAGGCTCTCCATGGTCTGAATATCAAGAGGCTGAGTGTTTGGTATGGAGGCTTTAAGGTAAAATATCCAGACTCTATGTCCCAGTCACTTTCATCACTTACTCATCTGGACACGCTTAGTATTAAATCATGTGATGACATTCCCGGTCTGTGGGAGGCTCTCCGTGGTCTGAATATCAAGAGCCTGAGTCTGAGTGGTCGATTTGGAGGTTTTAAGGTAAATTCTGTAGACTCTATGTCCCAGTCACTTTCATCGCTCACTCATCTGGACAAGCTTAGCATTAAAGTGTATGATCACATTGATTACATTCCCGGTCTGTGGGAGGCTCTCCATGGTCTGAATATCAAGAGCCTGAGTCTTAGTTTTAGGAATATAGGTTTAAAGGTAAAATATGCAGACTCTATGTCCCAGTCACTTTCATCACTCACTCATCTGGACACGCTTAGTATTAATGCGGCTGATTACATTCCCGGTCTGTGGGAGGCTCTCCATGGTCTGAATATCAAGAGCCTGAGTCTGAGTGGTCGATATGGAGGTTTTGATGTAAAATCTGCAGACTCTATGTCCCAGTCACTTTTATCGCTCACTTATCTTGACACGCTTAGTATTTGCACATATGTTGACAGTCCCGGTCTGTTGGAGGCTCTCCATGGTCTGAATATCAAGAGTCTGAGTCTGAGTGCTATTGAGCATGCAGAGTCGATAGCACGGTCACTATCATCGCTTAAACAGCTTGAAACGCTTTCTGTATTTTGGACATATATCGACATAAAGCTACCTCAGTCATTGAAGCATTTAAATAGCTACTGTATGGTATTGCTTCCATCCGAATTACGCGATCTTGTGGACGCACTGTCTGCATGTACTCAGACAATCGAGAGTAACCTAGACTTTTGTTGTGCGTCTTTGGACGATTCCACTTTTAAACGAATTCCACCTGAGGAATACATTGTCGTCAAAAAAGAACTAGAGATGAGGAAAAATGTTGAAGTGAAGCGATTCCAAATATTAGACCGGACAATTCAAACCGATGTGTATGTTGATGATGATGATGCCGCGTCTGACTGGTCTGTACGTGACATTGGTGGTGTCCATGACGGTACTAAATATGATGATAACGTTAAAGATGTTTCATATAAAGAATTCGATTGCAGAATGAGTCGTGAAATCATTACTAGAATATCAATGCGACTTCTGATTACTCCATCCTCAAACTCATGAATTGTCAATAACTGCGACTGCGACACCTGATAATGAGTACAATTGTATTTACTATAATGTCTCGATCTCTCTTGGATATCATACATTGACAGTAGGCATCGTCAAGCATTAATTTAACCAGTACAAATAATCTTAACATTTTGTGACGTTTTATTGGTGTGTAAACGTTAATGGAAAATGCTTGATGAAATACATGCCTTTTTTGTAAGTCTTTGAAGTATACAAAAACCATGAATTCTAACACGCCACGCAGTTTCATTTCATAGCCAATACAGGATATCATGTACTGGTTTTGCTGCATTATTTATGTGCGAAGTAAATTATATGTGTGCGTTGTTTCTAGTTCGCGTTGAAGCACATATATATGTTCATCTTGTGCACATATTACAGAACTGCTTTTAAAAAAAAGTTGCTATACCCATGACTATTGCAGAATATCAAATACATTTGATCCCTTATTAGCTATAGAATTCAAACTGCTTGTCGTCTTAGAATAAATCATATAATAATATGTGTTAAGTTGCTTCTTACAGACGGTTCGTGTCATGTTGATTTTAAGGTTTGTAATTACAGATAACAGTAACCAGATTATTTTGCAAATATATATTAATCTTTTATATGCAAACAGAAAAAGTTGCATACCTTTAGTTTTCATTTAGTTCCAGATTATTATCAGGTACTCAAATATGTCCATAATATTATATAATTCTATATGGTATTCTTGACAAGAATGCCTATCTGTAGTTTTGTTACGCATATCCTATCTTTATAAACACTTGTTTTGGCTGTGACTCTGAGCCAAATATCAGGTTTGGACTTATTACAACCTGGATTGCATAATAAGGTTTTGACTTCTTACAACCGGGTTTGGACTCCTTATCACCTGGTTTGCATTATAAGGTTTGCACTCATAACAACCAGGGGACTCTTTCAATAAACATCGTAGTACACATGTACGATACGGTACATTTTTTGAAGATACATAATTGCTAAAGTCCATATCATATGTTAATTCATTTTCAGTACTTAATCAATTACATTGGCATCTCCAGCGCCGTATATATTTGACGAGCATGGCGAGCTAGTTCGTCTACTTATTAAGATTACAAAATTTTCTCGTATGCTACAATTGTCGTACGATCATTTATGAAACTGCCCCACGGTTTGCATTATAAGTTTTATACTCCTCACAACAGGGTGTGCATTCAGCCTTCAGAACCGGTGACCCCAAATCTATTAATGTGTGTTTTTGTTTTGTTTCTGTGCATTTTGTCTATCACATTCGTACACTTGTGTTTCGCTTATAAATTTGAAATAAAGCAGCTATTTAGTTTTAACTGAAAAACTTAATTGTGATGTGGTTTTTATGCTGTGTGGAGAAGTCGGAGTACACGTAGGAAATTCAAACTGTCACCTTATTCCAGTTACCCATATCGCATTCGTTATTGGTGACTTCCGACACATGCAAATTTCTGTTTATATATGTAAACGATGATTTGTTTATATTATTTTTTTTGATATAGATGCTATCATTATTATCTGTGTTTGTATATAACACTTGTTAAAAGATGTTTACCATATATAAACTACAATATAAAGATTAACGTTGGCTAAAGTGCATACGATAAAAACGCATTCAATATAGATAAAGATTGAACACCCATATATGTAAAAAAAAACGTTAACATGTTGTCATACATTGTAGGAAACTTATGAGCATATATTTATTTACCTTCACATAGTTTTGTAAGAACAACTATTTAAACGAGTGAGAGTTTTTTATATCTGGGTTTTATTTAAAGAACGAACATTCATAAAGTAATAATTAGTCTGTAAATTTTCAAAAACATATGTGTGTGTGTTTACAACAAATGAATACAAATAAAAATTATGTGTTAACATTAGTCTGATTAATCATGTTATCGTTAATTAACGGCTTTGGTTTATTTCTTTTTATGTTAGTTTGTTGCCTTTTGTCTTATATGACTATATATAAATTAATATGGATTTCTGTATTTTGCATTATATGCCACCGATTTGCAAATCTTAAATATTTGTACCTTAACGAATAAATTTTCTTCACAATCAAAACATATGTGCCTTACTCAAATACCGGAAATTTATTAATGAACGTTTACTATCTTCATATCTTAATCTGAAAAAAATGATTTTAAAATGTTTTTGCATATATTATAATTTCTCTAAAGAAATTATGATAAACAATTGCAACTTGTTTCGTTGTGAGTGACATTTCACTTTTTGAAAGTAATGCTATGTATTTAATGTGTATAATTAATATACATAAAATACATACTATTACTTTCAAAAAGTGAAATATCACATACAACAAAACAAGTTGCAATTGTTTATTCCATATTTCTTTAGAAAAATAATCGATGCAGACAATGTCAAACACAACGTTATTACAGACAATTTATAAATTAGCAATAAGAAAAATAGTAGAAAAACGTTTATAATATGCAAAAAAAACAGCAAGCGCAGAAGTAACAAACCTTTTAAACTTGAGAGTTAATTACTACAACGAACTTTTTCACTGCAATTTGTGTTTGTTTAATTAAGATTATTTGCAGAATAATAAAAACGTTTAAAGTAATTTTCGCATGTTTATTTACAGAAGTAAAAGTACAGGATATAAAACAGTACAAAAACGCATGCGATATGAAAAAAGACGGACACAATCAAAACGCGAAGAAATCATCCAGCCCCGTAAAATTAATATAAATAACAGTTTTCACTTATTGTATGTGTAATGTTTTTTTTTTATTATGGATAATTGCACAACAAGTATTATAATTATTTAATCACAGTATAAGATAATTGTTATTCATTTTCGAATTTCGCTTCTTAAATGTCCGACTTTCTGTGATATTTTAATCACGGTCGCCATATGAAACTTGTTCTGGGAAAACTGGGCTTAATGCATCTGCGTAGTATCGTCCCAAGTTAGCTAATGAGGGAGAAACATTCTGCATAAAGTGGATCATAGGTAAGAAGACTTCGGTTGAACAAAGCATTCCATGAGAAGCGGAAATTGCTGTCTATGATTAGCCCGTGTGGACAACACAGGCTAATATGTAATGACACGTATCGCACATGCATTTAGCCTAGTAATACCAGAACGAGGTTCATATATGACCAGTCGTGTAGAACAGTGGTGCTATTTAAATGTGTAGCGTAGAGCTATACTTTAACTTTATAAGTATGATAACACAACTCAGTCAATTCATAACACTAATTTTATTTGATACAAAGTTCTATTAATTTACAATCTTAAGTTATTAATAATTTCAAAAGACTTATAAAATAACATAACAAAACCTATTCTACCTCCTAACACTAGTGTCCTGTCATGTCTTGGGTTATGCATTTTATAGGCCGAGATGTATAAACTGGACATCTGGCATCATACGGAAACATGTATCCTTTGATTAATTAATTTGATATAATTATAAGGTACACTGCCCTACCTATCTGATCGTTTAGGTCTTTCGTGTTCAATTATGATTGTCAATATGTAGACACCGATCCCAAGCTATATTCGTCCGTATGTTACGTACGACTACAACTCGCGACGGGTTTTATCGTGCACTTCCATCATGGCCTTCATATCTGAATGCCAATCTAAACAATACCTCGTCATTGGTGTATTTATCTTACGACTGAATATATTTCCATGCACCCCGATGCCAGATTGTATCTTTTTCTGTTCAATATTGGTTATAGATAGAATTTGCCAACTGATTTTCTTATTGTTTATACTTTCAATGTTTACAGAATTTAGTCTATTGATATATAATACATGTATAATATTTATTCAGTATTTATTATATTTACTTTGATAACTTTATAATCAATCTTGCTATGCGACAAATGGCTTATTACTTCGGCCTTAGGCGGCCTGTCTCGAATAATGATGGTTCTATTTAAGAAATAGAAAACCTCACTGAGGGCCCTATGGCAGAACAGTTACCAGCCAGGCTTCGGTCCGTATACTATTTGGGGCTGCCTGGCTGGTCACTATTCTGCGATTGTGCCTGAAGTGAGGTTTTCTATTTCTTATATTATACCGAACATTTTTGTGCAGATAAATGTCAATAGAAATAAAAATTAATAACACAAGATAAATTCCATAAATATTTATCAGTTACTATTAAGTATGCGAGTTGTCTCCCTGCGAAAGTTGGACACGAACAATTCGTTTCTTTATACTTTATACAAAATTCATTTTTATTGTAAAGCATTTTGCATATTGAGATACCCCGGTACATCTTATATTAAGGTAACTGCTTATATCACAGAATTTTTTTGGCAAAACATTGATCCCAAACATTTAATTTTTGTATTTTTTAAGATGATATTAATAATACATAAAAAAACACACGTGACCTGCCAAACGAATCGTTACAATTAAGAATATGTACGGAAAAAATCGCTCTTATATACAAAATTCATTTTTGTTGTAAAGAATTTCACACATTGAGATTCATTATATATAGTTATATCTGCCTTTATTACAGACAACATCTTTCTAAACATTGATCATAAATATAGCATTTAATTTTTATATTTTTCAAGATGTGATTATTAATACAAGACACACGCTTGTAACCTGCCAAACGAATCGTGCGTTTAACCTAACTATATAATAGAGAAATCTCTTCTTTGTAAAACTTGCACAAATGTTACAAATGAACATTCTAGCGGTCACTATTACATGCGCGCGCATCTTTACAGGTTACGCATGCGCAATTAATTTCCTTCTATATAACATATAAATTAGTTGATGTTCGATATCAATTTTTACCATGATCAAGCAATGACCCACTATATCATCATACATCATTGGAAAGATAAATGCATACTCATTTGAAAAAAACGGATTTCCTTATATTCTAAACGTTGTAACTCAAAATATTCACATTAGAATAGGCACACCGGTTTTGACATCTGTGCAGGCGACCATTTTGGGCTCAAATAGTATGACCTACTTTCGAAGCCGGAAACCATCAACCGAAAAAGTAGAGCACAAAAAATGGCTTTTTTTCTTATTGCTTACAAATATACCTTCAAATTGATACCAAACCATTCCATTTGCAATGTATTTTACAAACCAATGTATTGATTTGATAGGTATTTGCAGCCATTTCAAATTATCTGACTTGAAGGCAAATAAGCCGCTTAAATAGTAATGTCATCAATTTATTGCTAGTTCAAATGATTTTGGGTAACAGTTTGGTGATTTATGGATATATGGAACATATACAGTTACTGCTTTTATGTTCTCATTAGATTAACCATCAATAATGAGAAAATGGTACGACATATTTCTTAGGAATCATGCATTTATTAAAATTTATTAATTTAAGTTAATTTATTAAATTTGTTCAGTTCCATTAAAAACATACATTGTTACAATATTTAAAATGAGGTAAAATATGATAAAGATTTTTTAGGATTTTTTTATTACATATATAATCAAAGGACTTTAATATAAATGTATATATATTTACAGTAGGGGACAATTCGTGGGACACACATACTTTTATTACAACATATATTATAATGTCATTATTTGAAATCAAAGCATACTAGTATAATGTTCTTTTCCAACCATCTGCAAACCCCCATGTTCAAATTAAAACAACTATGTAACACTAGTATGATAACCACGAGGATACTTACAAAGATCCAGGGCAGTCATCTGCCATATAAATCCACAGAGTAAAATCCACACACATGCAAAATACGTTGGTTCCATACAGAAGACGTGAATAAATCCCCTCACTTTTCGAAAAACCATCAAAAGAATCTGTGAATGCACCGACACACAAAACACACATCAATAATGGAACTTACAAAACACTTACGTATTATCAGACACAAATGTTAATCGCCTTATCGTTAAGATGTATTTTTCACATTTTTGAACAAACTCATGTTTCGAAGAACTTATAACAGTAGCCAGTAAGACAACATAATTTATCATTCGAGGTGAAGGAAAAACATGTAGAGATGTGCACGTTTAAAATTCGCTTTTGGTAGTTTTTTTTATCTCATTTTGAGTGATTAGAAAACAATTAAATGAATTCTATGTGATTTTATTTAACTTTTTCACCACCAATCTTTGCATGTACTACTGGCCACGGTAAACGGTCAGATATTCCGTTTCACCACCAATCTTTGCATGTACTACTGGCCACGGTAAACGGTCAGATATTCCGTTTCACCACCAATCTTTGCATGTACTACTGGCCACGGTAAACGGTCAGATATTCCGTTTCACCACCAATCTTTGCATGTACTACTGGCCACGGTAAACGGTCAGATATTCCGTTTCACCACCAATCTTTGCATGTACTACTGGCCACGGTAAACGGTCAGATATTCCGTTTCACCACCAATCTTTGCTTGTACTACTGGCCACGGTAAACGGTCAGATATTCCGTGCGAAAGGTCCACTATGAACTCTGCTTTGATCGTATATTTGGGTTTACCCGCAGTTAGAAAACTGTAATTTTATACTAAATATTTGCCCAAACTAGTTTATAGTCCATGGCCGACAATAAACCCAGTGTGACAACATACAATAATAAAACTATAATTGACGGTGGTCAATGATTACAATATTTTGTCATTGCCTCAGCTCAGATATTGATTTTTTGCGAACTATAAATGTGAGACTTAAAAGCAACCCACTGTATTTTGTTTTGAGTACATTTAGTCTTTGTTTTTGTTTTTATCGAAATACCTGCAGCATATATAGGTAGGGCTAGAATAATGTAAAATATGAATGCATAGACTATATACCCGTGTCATACCGTCTACATGTTTACCGCCTTTGCACTTCTTAGTCTTTGCACCGAATCTATGAGGGATCTATACAAACATATAGGTCCCTGAGTTAACAAAGTACCGGCGGCACGTAGTCCTTGTGAGGCATTAATCAAATTATGTATAAACCGCGTTCTTGGAAAATGTGGCCTAATTGGCGGAAAGTGTCGTCCCATATGCATTTGTATATATGTGCAGTCCACACAGGCTAATCTTGGACGACACTCCGCTTATAGGGTATTTTTCGGATGTCTCTTCTGGGCAAAAAACTGTTTCCAAATACAAAAAGTTTCTACGCACAATCATTAAGCCCCGTTTCTGTGTCATATTGCGTTTAGTACTTTCACGCCTTAATAATTAAATTGCATAATTTGAGCACGCAGACATTCGGATCAAACAGATTGATGGACAATCAGATTTATTCGTGTGTTTTTAGTGAAATCAGATATCAGACAAAGGGAGACAACTAATTCAATTTTTAGATCTGATACATTTTTCAAATATAGTTGCCGTTCATTTTTGTCATCCAACTATCCTCAACCGAGTATGATGTTCTGCTTGTTAAAAATATAGTAAATGATATACGTGGACATAATACTCTATAATGCAACGTGTTTATTACTCTATTAGAGGACATATATTTAAAATCATTTTTTATTCTATCGCTTGGCAAAACGCAATAGAAAACTACAACGAAATTAACAAGCACTTGTTAAGACAATTATTTGTTAGCAGTAAGGTAAACTAAAAACTATTTGAGACAGCTTTAATCACAAGTTCGTGGATTTTAATAAATAATAAATATAACTTCATGATGATTATAAACTCACCCACGGACTCACTAGCTCACTGCATACACCAACCCACAAACTCACCGACACACCCACTCACTCATCCCTTCACTACCTTACTCACCCACTCACTCACTCACTACCTCACAGACTCGCTAACTCACTCACTCATCAACTCTATCTCACTCACTCACCAACTCACTCATTTGCTCACTGAGTCACTTACTCACCCATTCATTCACTCACGCAAACACTCACCAACTCACATACTCACGGACACACTCGTTCACGGTGCACTCACTCACCCACTCATTACCTCACTTACTCACCACCTCACATACTTGCTAACTCACTCATCAACTCATTACGTCACTCACTCACCAACTCACTAATTCATCCACTAACCCAATTACTCACCCGCTCATTCACTCACCCACTCATTCACTCAATCACGCAAACACTCAACAACTCACGGACTCACTAACTCACAGACTTACTCACTCACGGACTCGCTCACTCACTCACTGACTCACTCACGGACTCATTCACTCACTCAACCACTCACTCAACCACTCAATCACTACCTCACTCCCCCACTCACTAATTCATGGACTCACTCACTCACGTACTCACACACTCACGAAATCACTCACTAACTGAATCACTCACTTACTCGTTCACGGACTCACTCAGTCACGGACTCATTCACTTACCAATTCACTACCTCACACACTATCCCATTTATTTTCTCACTACCTAACTCACTACATCACTCATTCATACACCAACCTCACTTATCCACTCACTCACACAACAATCCACGCACTCATCCACTCACTAACTCACTCACGGACATACTTCCTCACTCACTCATACACTAATCAACTCACTCATTCACTCACAACCTCACTCACTCACTACCTCACTTACTCACGGACTTGCTCACTCACTCATCCTCTCACAACCTCACTTACTCACCCATTCACCCACCAACACACTCACTCACCCACTCACTCACTCGCTACCTCACTCACCCACTCAGCCAAATACTCACTCACTCACCCACACACTTACTCACTCACCTACACTCTCACCAACTAACTAACTTACTCACCAACTAACTACCTCACTCACTCACTAACACACTCACCCACTCACTACCTCACTCACTCACCCACTCACTACCTCACTGACCCACTCACTCACCCACTCACTCACCCACTCACTCACTCATTTATTTATGCTCCCACTCATTCACTGACCCACTCACTCATCGACTTACTCAATCAATCACTACCTCACTCACACACTCACTCAATAACTCACTCACTCACTGACTGACTCACTTACGGACTCACTCACTCACGGACTTACTTACTCACAGACTCACTCACTAACGGACTCACCCACTCACGGACGCACTCACGGACAAGTCACTCACGGACCACTCACTTATATTCACTCCCCGACACGCTCACTCATGGACTCACTCACGGACGCACTCACCAACGGACTCATTCACGGAGTCACCAACTCACTACCTTCCTCACGGACTCACTCAAACACCACTCACTCACTCTCTCACTCATCAACTCACTCATTCACTCACTTCTTCACTCACCAACTCACTGCCTCCATCACAGACTCACTTACTTACGGACTCACTCACTCACGGACTCACTCACTCACGGACTTTCTCATTACCTCACCCACTCACTAACCCAGCCACTCACTCTTTCTCCAATTCATACACTCCGTCACTTACTTACTTATCCACTCACTAACTCACTCACAAACTCGATGCCTCATTCACTCAATACATCACTCACAAACGGACTCACTAACTGACGGACTCACTCGATAATGGGCTCCCTCTGTCATTCTCCTTCCAATTCACTCACTCACTCACTCATGAACTCACTCTCTCAAGGACTCACTCACTAACGGGCTCACTTACTAACGGAGTCACCAACTCACTACCTCACTCACTCCCTCACTCAATCACCACTCACCCACTCTCCTACTCATTCACCCACTACTTCACTCACCAACTCATTACATCACTCACGGATTCTCTCACTCATGGACTTACTCACTACCTCAATCGAATAACTCACTCACTACCATACTCATTCACCTACTCACTCACTACCTAACTCACAAACCTAATTCCCTCCTCACTCACTTACTTCCTAACTAACTACCTCAGTCGCTCACCCACTCACTCATTGACTACCTCACTAACCCATTCACTACCTCATTCACTCACCCACTCACTACTTCTTTCACTACCTCACTCGCTACCATACTCATTCACCACTCACTCACTACCTAACTCACAAAACTCACTCACTCCTCACTCACTCACTATTTCACTAGCTACCTCAGTCACTCATCCACTCACTCATTTACTGACTAACTCACTCTCTACCTCACTCACTCACCCACTACCTCACTCACCCACTCACTCATCCAGCCACTCACTCACTCTCCCACTAATTCACTCACTCATTCACATACTCATCCTCTCAATACCTCACTCGACCACTCACTAACTCAATCTATTATTCACTCAATACATCACTCACTCACGGACTCACTTACGGTCTCACTCACACTGTGGCTTACTCACTTATGGACTCACTCACGGACTCACTCATCAACAGACTCACTCGCTCACGGACTCATTCACTCACGGACACACTCACTCACTCACGGACTCACTCACTCTCGAACTCTCTCACCCACGGACTCACTCACTCACCGAATTACTCACCCACGGACTCACTCACTCACTTTCTCACTCACTCACGGACTCAGTCACTCACTTCACGCACTCATTACCTCAATCTCAACACAGCCCCCCACTCACTAACTCATTATCTCACTTACTACCTCACTCGCTCAACAACTGACTCACTAACTCACTCACAGCGCTCACTCACTCACTCACTTCCCCACACACTACCTCACGCACTCACTCACCCACAAACTACTTTATTCACCACCTCACTCACTTCCCCACTTCATCACTCACTACCTCACTCACTACATCACGTTTTCACTCCATTACTCACTGACTCCCTCACTCACTTCTTCAGCCACTCCCTCACCTACTCACACACGGACTCACTCACTCACATACATGAATACCAAGTTCCAGAGGTTGTCGGTATAGCATGATTGGTTGATTAGACACGAGATTTATTTTGCCGAGGAATCAGGAGCTAGTCGATTTATACATAAGCATATTTTCTAATTCGGGATGCTCGGCGTTTTCCATCGCAAAAATTTACACATATTCGTGACCCGTCGACGTGTTTGAATCGTGGATTAAAATCAATCATTATTCAGCGAGCACATCGCATCAAGTTAGTTGTTTCAATTTTAGCACAAATGATACATTTATTATATTTTTGTGTTTGTTTAATTCCAGAAATTAGTTTATGTTTATTTAATTAATTTTATCAATTAAATTGCCACCTGGAAATCCGGGCGGCACAGTTTCAATGTAAAATATTGATACCAGTTGCCAGCGATCTGAAGGGTCAATAGCTGGGATTTGGATAATTCCAACTAGAATACATGGTATCTTTTAGTTGTGGGGTCTCTCACAGCGCGGATTGAATCCTTGACCTCCCTATAGGCGGACAATACCCACTACGCCACGGCGATCAATTCTATTTAGAATGTTTTTTTAAGAAAAGATATACCATAGTTCAGACAGGATGTACTTGCAAAAGGTTGCATTTATGTTCGCTTAAAGTTACAATGTTGACATTGAATACTATATGAAAGCTATATCGTATAAAGTAGACTGAGAAGTTTCTCTCAAAGAAGCATAACTTAATAATTAAGATATGCTTCATTAAGAGAAACTTCTCAGTCTAAAATTGGTCTCACTTTTTGGTTTTGCAAGCTGAAACAAGTATCATCTAGATTTGGTGTTGTTGAAGGAGAAAAACGCTCACATAGTAAACCATCTAGTTGATTAATGAGTGTGTAATGAGGCACAATTACTTAAAAAATGTTTCATATTCCAGGGACCTATACAAACTCTTACATATAATAGTTGGAGGATTTTCTAATATTTATCTCGCAAAAACAAACCTTTTAAACACAAAAGTATTGGTTTTCTTACGGTGGAGAATATTTATCATTTCAAAGACATTTACTGCAGTCTGATTCTTCAGCCGCAAATTAGACACAGTCTAGACAAATTGACCAATCTCCAATCAGAGTTGTCGTTTCCTGCTATCACATACAATCCCTGCAATAGTCTGGATTACCTGCCCTTCTTTGAAATGGACAATTAATTTATTTTCGGAGCAAGGAGTTCACATTGTGATAATCGGTACGTTTTATTATAATTAATATATTGGCGAGATTGATTTTTCTTGCTTTTTACGCCTAACCTCAATACATAGACATATGATATATGGCTATATTTCGGAGAGAACGGATTTCGGATAAACCTTTATAACGCAATGTTTAAGTTATAATTAACAATCCCTTTGGTTTATCTTAGTGAAACATGTGTGACAATTATTCCGTGTGACATGAGATATTTCCATATTGGGAGTGTAGAATTTTCTACTGTTCGATTTAGTTTGCATGATGCAAAGTTAACACTACATAATTTCTTTAAGACCTTAGTTTATGTTAGTACAAAATCTCCAACGTATTGTTAAGCATATAAGTGGACAAAGAAAACAAAAAAATACACATGGAAAGGCCACTTAGCCAGCATTTCTTGCATCAAAAGTACTGACCTCTTTGTGCAAGCAACTGACTGCTTCCCCACTAGAATTTGTAGCGAAGCACGAAGGACTCTTGGAGCCAAGGATAAAAAATGACAGTTAAAGTTGGCTTGTTTGATGGTTTACCCAACGACACATAGGGCTCTAGATCACGGGGCTCGATAAATATTTAAAAACTGACCTTTAACAGTTATTGCTCTGAAATAATATAATTTTACATTACATGATTCACATATACTGAAATGTAGTATCTATACATAATTGATTCTTTAAGTAAATCACAAAGTCAACATTTTCTATGAATTGTAGACTTGTGTTTCCCTTGGTGTAATTTCATGTACTTTAAAGGTGTAAAATAGGATACAACTTATTATTTTTAGAGTCTTTTTTACATATTAATTGCTTACATGGCTATGTTTACCTGGAAACGATCAGAAAGAGATATTGTTAACTCATTTTTTTTTTCGTTTTATAGCACGTTATTTAAGAAAAAAGTTCGTACATATTTCCCGGTATATCATAATGAAGCAAAAACTTTAAAGATGCTGGGGGAATGTTTCATCAAAGGTCGTACGACAATTCAAATATACAATTAAAACTGGACAATTGAACATATAAAAGCTGTTAAACAACATGCACTCAAAATTTGGACCATGGGTAAGAACATTATGACATGTATCAATTAACCGAAATTAGCAATTCTATGATTTCATGTTTAGAAATAATGTTTATTTGAAATATGCATCATATTCTAAATCTGTCACATGATGTTTGATGAAACGGCCCCCAGGACCGGTAAGTCAAAGTCAATATTTTAGGATAATGATGGAACTATTTACTTCACAATATAAAATAACAGCATCTTTAACAAATAATCATTATTAAGAATTTTTCTGTTTTTTTAAAGAAAATATCCTATTTGGCACACTTAAGCGTATCCAGTCAGTAAAGAACTGCAGTACATTGTTCAAACAACTCTTAGATTTCCAAACTGCCGTTCCAGTTCCTTCCAGATCAGAATTACAAACGCTGCAACATACAAGTGGTTTAACCGTTGTGTGGAATCCGAAGAATGAATTTATTATTATACGTTTGCACATTGAATTGTTTAAACAATATTCTTTCATGTCTTTCCTTGTTGCTGATGACACCAAGTCTCCTTGGTTGAAGTACAGGATGGCCTGTGCATCTGTGCCCGTTCTTCCAGCTCGTCCAATTTCTTGGACATGTGCTGAAAAAATAAGGCAATTTGTAAAGTCACTAGATAAAGCACATATCATACTTTCAACAATTTATTGTAATGTAATGTAAAAAGTACTTTTGAAGAAATTGATTAGGTTTCTCTGGTCATTCATTTAACATGCTCAAATCATTTTAAATCATATTTCTGATTAAATATTATGATTTTAATTTAAGATAAGATCAGTGTTGCTGTTTTTGTGATTAGATCCATCGCAAGGTATGCTGTTATGCATGTTTTAATAACCTGAGTTAATCAACATACATGGATTTATTAAAGTATTTACCCTTTCTTGGTAAGATATATTTGAATCCGACAATAATGATAATGATGTATATATATATATATATATATATATATATATATATATATATATATATATATATATATATATATATATATATATATATATATATATATATAATTTATATATACAATTTGCATTTGCTATTGTTGACCAAAACAATATCCATCATATACATTACGTACATTGAACAGATATTCTCTTGTGCAAGTGTGTACACAGTACCGTAATTACTCTATGTCTTCGGACAATCTAAGTTTTCGGACACCCCCTTTTTTAGCAAAAATAATTATTTTTCGTGACTCATTATTTTCGGACACACGAGTTTTCGTCCGTTATTTATGTCTCTAAGTTTTCGGACAGTATATTTTACAGCGTTACTTTACCAAATTTCGAACCTTTTTTCGATATCTAATGACACTTCGATCATGGGGTTTTACAACCAGATTAACATCATAAATCATTGCGGGTGCATGCCTGAGGGCAATGGACCATTACATTTGCGTTATTGGGTAAATAACCTTGTAAACCGGTATAAAACAATGGTTTCGCCCGATAGCATAAGCGTTATGACAATTACCAGGGGTAGTGCCAATTAACAGTTCATTTATCTACCGCAATGGTACTACCAATTCTCAGTTAAATAACTGTGACAAATACTAAATGTTTCAAATTGTGATGCACCCTATTACAAGTTTTACGAACAATGGAAGGTGTTACACAACAACTATCGGAAATGAACAAACAAAGAATTCATAGTTTGCTTCTTTTTTATTGCGTTAATTACAGGATCATACAAGCGTGTATCGGTACATCACATACTCATTTTTGAACTCGTTGGTCAAAGTACAACCTTGACGTAACTTTCTGTCAAATAAATTTAGCATTTACAATTATTTAAAATGCAGTGCAAACATATATAACTGTAATTTATACTATACGGCATGGTATTTTACAAGCGCGTGCTATTACCGGTAGTCGTTGATACAATTGACGCTATTTTCGGACACTTCCATTTTCGACTCTAAGTTTTCGGACACCTGTATTTGGTTAATATTTTTCGGATCTAAGTTTTCGGACACGAAAAAAATTAATTATTTTTAAGTGTCCGAAAACATAGAGTAATTACGGTAACTATCCGAAAGACGCTGTGTCCGAATTGGGTAAACATGACATAATATCATTTTTTAAATAAATCATAAGTGATTCGAAAAAAACAAACAATAGACGGATCGATACCTATAACTACACCTTAACAAAAGCTTTAATGATTTTCACTTACTCCAAACTTTAATATTTTTACGATAATTAATACATACGTAGTGAGCTGCCATTTTCCACAGTTGCCTGAAGTACTAAAGTATTAGCAAGACGGGAACCAGAATATTCCTGCAATCAAAAGAAAATCAACATCACAAGAGATTTGGTAGGATTTTATGTTTTTGTTTATGTATTACATGATGAAATGTAGAATCATTTATTTTTTTAAATAGTGTTTAAGTTTAGGCTCATGATAAAAAATGAATTACCTAAATAAAAAAAAGTAAATGAAACAACGGTACAATTATTGTATCGCGTTGCTATCATCACGTGTTTTTTAATGAAGGCACGGATTTGATCAAATCTCTGCACGGAGGTTGCACATGACGTCAGATGTAACAGACAACAACTCCGACTGATGTGAGTGTTTACTTTTTGCCCTTTTAAGGACTGCCTCGTGACCGCTTAATACATGTGAACGAAGTCTTTCGATGCGAAATATACTGGCGGCTTACCCTTATTCTCTAGCGTTGGAAAGACTGATTTTCGTGACTGAAATCAAATTTACGTGAAATCAAGACTGGCCGCAATAGTCAGGGGAACGCGTTACTAAGGTGAGCTATATGTCAGCTTGAACTGTATTTAAATTGGAAAACAACTATACTATGTGTTGTGTTTAATTTGACCTTTTTTGTATGAACATTTAGACAAATAAATTTTCCGGTAGAATGCACTGATGATTCAAGGGTTCGCTAGCTTCTTCGTGAGGTCTTTCATTATTTACAGATACTAACAAATGTCTTTCTAGCAGGAGATTGGTGTACCAATCCTTTAATGCTAGCTCCTCGTTTTCATCATTGGAATTATCCTGAATACCTCTATTTAATTTTAGACACTCCGTGTACTGATATTTTATGGGTTGATCGCTTATGAATTTATCTAATCGTCTTTCAAAAGAGTGTACCGTCTTAGCGGATATTACATGTTCGGGTAATTTGTTCCATATGTCCGCAATCCGGTAACAAAACGAATATTTCCAAACATCCAGTCTTGATCGCCATTTAAAAAGTTTATGCTCATATCCCCTTGTTGATTGACTAGTGTTTTTCTCGAATAAGTTTGAAACGGCTGGGTCGTATTTAATAGTAATTATTGTATATGCTTCAATGAGGTCTCCTCGTAATCTTCTATAAGCAAGAGTAGGTAATTTCAGGTCATTCAATCTCTCCTCATATGACATTTCAGATAAACTAGATGCTTGTTTCGTTGCACGCCTTTGAACATTTTCTAACATTTCAATGTCTTTTTTCAGACGTGGATTCGCATATTCTAAATGAGGTCTTACTAACGATGTGTACAGAGTTTTAAAATCTGTCTTACCTATATATTCAAACGTTCGCCTAATTACTCCAACGATTGAATTTGCTGCATTAACTTTTTTATTTAAATTTTAATTTGATATCAATAACAACACCTATATCTTTCTCTTCAGTACACTATGCCATAGGTTTCAAGTTTTTGTCTAAATTGTTTTCAATGCCACTAGTTTTATTTTTACCAATACTCACCACTTTGCATTTGTCTGGGTGAAATTATAACTTTCATTTATCTGACCATTCTTTCATTTCAAATATATCTGCTTGAAGCAATTCACAATCATTTAAATTCATTATTTGCTTAAAGATTTTAGGTTCGTCTGCAAATAAAAATATTTTACTTTCATTTGATATACTCGAGGGTATGTCATTTATATAGAACAAAACATTATCCCATTCACTTTCATATGTTTCACAATTTCTTCCCTGACAATAGTCTCCTTAACTTTACATATTAAAATACAAGTCAGACTAACAGGCCTATATTTCCCCGCATCTTTGCGATCACCCTTCTTAAACAAAGCAGTTATATTCGCACATTTCCACTCGGTTGGCAATTCACCTTTAGTCCATGAATTATTAAAGATAATTGACAATGGCTTAGCCACAACTGTACGGAAATCATGACATAAACTTGGGTGCAATTTATCCGGCCCCGAGGATTTACTAATATTTAAATTTTTCAACCTTTTCTCAACAATTTTAGGAGTAATTGTTAAAAAATCAAAACATGGCACATCTTGAGGAGCACTAATATCTGGTTTTATCCCATCATCAGACGTGCATTGTCGAAATAAGCCACTGTGGAATAAATTTTCCTCTATTTCAGCAGTGCTGAAATAAAGCTGTCACGCGCGGCGAAGAATGTTCATATTACTCGGAATCAACTAAAAAGTAATCATTTTTAGTGAAATCGAATCAGATTCAACAAAACAAACAATTTGATACCAAGATGTAAATATTTTTAACACAAAGTGCAACTCAAAAAGCAAATAAACATTATTAACAAATATTAAGTGCGCGTACTCGTGACGTCATTATTAACACGTCATACGACACAATGCAAGTTTCACGCTAAAGATGCAGTTGTTTAGTGTCTTTTTTTCAATATTTCTTAAAAATCGGGGACGTAGAGGTATGATAAACAGAAAAACAGGTTAGTTACTGATCTTTTTGTAATGTATGAGGCTCGACACGATTTAAATTATGAAACAATGTTTGCTTAAAATATCTTTGGGATTTTCCGTCTAGTTCGATTTTCCTATTCTATTTTTAAAGAAATAATTTACGACTAAGAAAATTGATGGGATAAATCGAATACTAGGTCGGTGCCGAATAAAGCAAAGTTTATCTTGCTCGGCACGAAAATCTGAACCACTCGCCAAGGCTCGTGGTTCAGATTTTCTAAGCCTCGCAAAATAAACTTTGCTTTATTCGGCACCGACCTAGTATTCTCTATGTGTAATATCCTCATCTAAAACCGATGTGAAAAAGCCCCGTCTTTTCACTATCGTTTCTTGTCATGTCTATTGTATACTCATCTTTATATAAGTCTGTAACTGATACTTTAGTTTAAGTTTTCATGCGTGAGAGGGCTACGATATTTATGCTCCCAAACATATTTCGGGGATTAGGGAGCAGAGGGAGTTGGGGCACCTTTCTGTTTCGAACACTTTCTTGCCAAAGCAACTATTGGCTAGATTTGATGACTTTGTTGAAAACTTCATTTCACAGATGAGGTAATACCTAAAAAACATAACAGGCAAGCAACACATCTATGTGGTTCAAATGTTTTTAGTTTTTATTAAAATATATATAAATTAGATTTTGTATCATATACAATGACAAATAGCACAATCATTACAATCATTCAAACAGAAATACCACATAGAAAAAATGAACTTGTAATAAAATATTGTACTTATTGTATAATTTTTATATAAGTAACCTCTGAACATTACTTGTATCGCGTTTTATGCATGTATTTGTAATACCAATATACATTAAACAGGTATTATAAAAAAAATAAAACAAGTTTATAAAGAATACCCCTAATAAGCAAAATAAATATATATGATTTTTATATACTTAATTGACCTATGTAAGAATATTTATTTAGATGCTTTTTGCTTTCAAGGTGTATTGCATCTACAGTAGAATGAATAGGTATCTGGTACCATAATATATAATACAAAGTTAAATAAGAACAACACCAACGTTTTTATGTTCATAAAACTCACTTGATTATGCACATAATATTTATGCCATTGCAAAATGTGCAACTGAGATTGTAAAGACACGTGTAAATAAGCTTGTGTTTGTATTCCTGTTCTAACTCACATATCATTTTCATGTTCACAAAATAACAACATCATGTACACATAATAATGAGACTATAACACGATTAACTCTTTCTAAATGTAACAGTAATTCAGATCATAATTAGAAACAATCTTCATTCAATATGAATGGGTAGATGACAAAAGTGTTCAATTGCTGTAAATCATCCAAGTGATAACATTTAACATCACTGGCGTGGAAACAATCAAACACAACAGGGTTAGGCTAGGCATATATTACACTTTGAACACGAAAATAACTCATACACCTTACATCTGACTAGATATAATTGTTCTATGAACACTTTGCTCCATGTGCCTATGTGCCAAAAGAAACTGTTTACACACCAATTCAGATCTATACAAATTCACACAATCTTGTGAGTTAAACTAAAATGAAAATGCATAAATATGAATCAAATTAACAACCTGTGAACAGGTTAAATAAAAAAGCATTTCAGGTTTGCAAGTGGAGCCATGTGTTATTATCAAAGTTTGAAGCAAGATTTTTATTCATTCATTACAATGGAACCTCAAAGAAAATAACTGTTCACTTTGACTTCCAACATATAATATCAGCTGCACTCAGGGCTTAAAGTATTTGCATAAATTCTTGTCTCTGTTTAGTCTGCACAGGCTTATCAGTGCCAACAGCTCAGACATAAACAGGAATTTCACTAAAGAGAGATTTCTTCTAAACTAAAATTACCATAAAAGCAGAAAGTGTCTTCCCTGATTATAGCACTTGCTAATCTGGAACATTTTATGCACATGCATTAAGCCCTGATTTTCTTAACCCTTTGCATGCTGGGTAATTTGTCTTCTGCTAAAATGTCGTCTGCTGAATTTCTAAAATGAGCATTTTCTTTTTTTTCAAAGAATACTATCAGAATAGCAAACAGTTTGGATCCTGATGAGACACCACATACTGTGGCGTCTCATCAGGATCCAAACTGTTTGCAAAGGCCTTCAAAATTCGGTTCCCGCACTGAAAGGGTTAAGCACAGCTTATATATATGTACAAAATGTAAATGATATTTACAGCTGACATGTGAAATATGAATGGAATGAAATATTATGCACATATACCGGTAATAACATGAAAGAAGCTTCAATGTGAAATCATGAGATATTTATGGATTAAACGTCTTAGATATCACTGTTATCCTCTAAATTTTTACTGAAGATTATGAAAGTAAAGTACAACACACATTATGTTACAGCACTTTGATCAAAATAAGCTGGCTTACATATAGCTCCTGACCACAGTGACCAATAAGCTGGCTTACATATAGCTCCTTACCAGAGTGACCAATAAGCTGGCTTACATATAGCTCCTGACCAGAGTGACCAATAAGCTGGCTTACATATAGCTCCTGACCAGAGTGACCAATAAGCTGGCTTACATATAGCTCCTTACCAGAGTGACCAATAAGCTGGCTTACATATAGCTCCTTACCAGAGTGACCAATAAGCTGGCTTACATATAGCTCCTGACCAGAGTGACCAATAAGCAGGCTTACATATAGCTCCTGACCACAGTGACCATTAAGCTGGCTTACATATAGCTCCTGACCAGAGTGACCAATAAGCTGGCTTACATATAGCTCCTGACCACAGTGACCAATAAGCTGGCTTACATATAGCTCCTGACCACAGTGACCAATAAGCTGGCTTACATATAGCTCCTGACCAGAGTGACCAATAAGCTGGCTTACATATAGTTCCTGACCACAGTGACCAATAAGCTGGCTTACATATAGCTCCTGACCAGAGTGACCAATAAGCAGGCTTTTCTGGCGCACATTAAATAAGACCCATTTTCGCATGACGCGGCTCAAATCATTTTGAAGGTCAATATGAAAACATCTAAAGAATAATTATGAACTTAAAAAACAAAACAACAACAACAATACAAAAATGGCATTAGAAACCGGTAACAAATAATTACTTTATAGCAATTTGATTAGCATTTTAAACTGGTATTATTGTACACAATTGTTCAATGACAATGTAAAAAATACAAAGAATAATAAAATTAGTGTAATACATGGCTGAACATGAACAATCTTCGTCAGATTTTGAAGTATTCTAAGCATTATGTATCCCGTAAATACTATTCTTGCATAAACAGTTGAACATTGCTACTCCAAGACAGTTAATTAATATTTAAAGTCAATTTACATTTCAACTTCACATTTTTACGAACTTCAATAAACACATATAATGTTATATTTAGTCGTGTACGATTGTGTTTTGATAAATTAAGACTTTCAACATCAATGTTAAAGTTTAAACATCAGCTATAAAATCAAGCACAAAAATCTAGCACAGGGTCATTGTAAACGGCAAGATATTTTGAATTTTCCATTAAATTTTCATTTCTTTATGAATGACATCTATATACATTTAGCTCAAAACATTATTGTGCAGAATGCAATTGATTGCTATTCATAAGCGATTTAGCGTTGTTAACATGCTTTATATTCCCTTGAATCTAGGACAGTTAATTGTTCAAGAATTGTTTTTTGGTCAAACTGTCAACAAGTTTCTTAGACTGTTTATTAATTTCAAACTTTTAAAAGAAGAAATCCTTGACACTTTCCTTCTCTTTTAATTATCAACAATGACTTTATTGTAAGACCTGGATGTACTAATGTAGCAAATGCAGCTTGCTAAAATATAAATGTAACAATTTATTAGGTATGAAATCGTCATTTTAAAATTGTTTTGCAAATACCCTTATATGTATACGCTTTTATTATAATTTATTATAACATAAGTATTTGTGTTTTTTATTGCAAACAGTGCAGAGTTTTTTAAAACATAGACATGTGAATCTGACGTTTAATAATAAAATGGTTAGCACAAATTCAAAAAGTTACTATTTTCTCAAGCCATGGGCTGTGATGGAGGCTTCAAGCTTTCTTTCAAATAATATATATGCTAAAATACCATACTCTTAATTCTTTCAACTTAATAATTTTTACACTTTATTGAAAACACTGCAGAGTTTTTTTTTTAATTTGAAAATTATAAACCGGTCATATATAAATATAACAGAATATAAATATAACAGTTAGCATAAATTAAGGAAGTTATAATATAAGTTATTATTTACTCAAGTCGTGGACTGAGACATTTCTCAGTAAATAGCACAATGGGACACTAAAAGAAGTGATGAAGGCTTCAAGCTTTATCTTGCTGACAATTCTTGGCAGAGAACAGAATAAGTCAATAGCTTAGTTGTCACAGTTTAACTTCGATATTTAGTCACTGTAACTAACACACTGGAACTTTTAATTGGTTCATCTTTTCATCTTTTGGATTGTATCCCATGTTCTTTCGTAACAAGAACATGTGAATGTCTTTAAATGTGGGTCGCTCACAGTCGGAGCGGTTCCAACATTCGACCATCATGTCATAAATCTCACGGGGGCAAACAATGGGCTGTGGTAGAAGCATCTGCTGTCCGTCGCTTCTGTAGAAATGTCCCGCATTGGCGATCACTTGATCATCACTTAAATTATGATACGGTTGATCACAGGCAAAAGTCAATATTTCCCATAGCGTCACTCCAAATGACCAGACATCAGACTTTGTCGTAAACTTGCCCTAAACAAATATAGCAAACAAAGTTATACACCTAGTAAATGTTGGTGAATTTTTGCTCAAATACTCTTAATGTTTTGTCCTTGCACTGTCGTTTCCAATCATTGTGATGATGTAAAAAAAGTGGGCCTATATCAGTATGGACTCAAATTTAAATAAAAATAGTTTGTTAAATTTCTACAATCTGGATTAATAAATATAATAATGTTTGTTAAATCCGTAAAACCATTCTACTCCAATATTTAAAAAATAATTTTGTACTTAAAACTAATGTGTTTTAAAAATATTTGTTATGACAGGATTTGAAATGTCACAGACGAGTCTGCTCCTGCCTTAATGAAATTGTAAAACTAAATCTAAAGCACCGGTATCATTGCCATTTTCTGATTTCAATTTACAAGTTGAATTAACAAAATTTTATTTGCACATAACTTTCTGATTCAATGTTTTCAAACATGTGTTGAGTATTATTCAAGTACCAGTGACATGGAACCTTTTTTTAATTTTTAACAAGGTTCACATTTAAAACTTATGTACCTGCCATGAAATGGCAAGCACTTACACCAGTTTAACCATTTAACGCAGGAAAATATTCATTTATCATTATGTTCCCCACATGACAGAGGTTAATCATGTGAGTCTCATTCCAGTTTTGATGTCACTTTACCAGTAGTATTGACTCCCATGCCATCCATCGTATCGGAAGCACAGCTCGCCCCTCTATCTTGTAATAGTCAGCACTGTACAAAATGCGACTCATCCCAAAATCAGAAATCTTGATGGTGAAGTTCATGCCAACAAGACAGTTGCGTACAGCGAGGTCACGATGCACCATGTTCAGAGACTCGAGGTACTTCATGCCAGAGGCAATTTGGGACGCCATGTAGATCAGGCACCCGTAGCTAAAATGTGCGATACAAAGTACGTACTAACAATATTTGATACTATATTTTTTTCAAAAGCATCTTTTTAAAGAACAAAAGGGCCATGATGGCCCTGAAGTGCTCACCTGGAGTCAAAGTACTTCAATTGTTGAAGACTGTCCAGGTGATATAGTTGTAGACCCGATTTGACAAAGATTCCAACATGGCCTTAATATTGTCAAGATAAACATTTAATTCATGATTCATCAAGATTGGGTCTTACATGTGGTTTCTAAAGTGGTACTATGGGTTTTTAAAGATCACAGCAGGTGACCTTATTTTCTGACACACTTGACCCAGATTCAAACTTGGCTTAGATGTTGTAGAAATAAACATTCTGACCAAGTTTCATAGAGATTTATCATAAATGTTGCTTCTAGAGTTGTTAGAATTTTTTTAATACAGTCGAAACCCGATGGCTCGAACTTGTCGGGACCGGCAACAAAAATTTGAGCCATCCATAATTCGAGCCATCCAATTTCTAATATACTTTTGTTTACTTCCAGATATAGAGAACACATATTGCTTAAACTCCGTACTACTTTCTTCTTTTCAATTAATAAGACCAAATATATACTTAATACTTTAATCTACCAATATTTTATGTAATATCATCTATTACTCAAATCAATTAACGATTGAGTCGATGTTATGCAACAGGTGTTATATAAATTATTTGCGTGCCTTTTAAGTCAGGATTAACAGCTTATGCGACCCGAAGCAAGTTCGAGCCATCCGAACAAAAGAACGTGTGAAAATTATGACCGGGACTGTGTAAACAGTTTGAGCCATCCGATAATTCGAGCCTCGCAAATTCGAGCTATCCGACAAAATTTTATATGAATACATAGCAATAAAAAATCGGTGCTTTGATGAGAGTTTGGGCCAACCGGAAATTCGAGCCATGCGAGTTCCAACCATCGGGTTTCGACTGTACGATTTGACATTGCGACCTATTTTTTGGAGGCATGTGACCCAGATTTTTCAAACATTATAGACATTTCTAAGATACTTATTCTGATTATGTTTAATCAAGATTTAATAAAAGAAATGTAGCCTCTAAAATAATGACTAGCTAAACGTTGCCAACACCATGCGAGACAGACGATGCACAACATTGGACATAGATTGATTGCAACAGCTCACCATAAGCACCTCATGCTTAGATAAGAAACACATACTCAGAAGAGTGCATGAGAAGGAGATTTAAGATACTCAGAAGATTTTATGAGGAGTTAATGAGGAATTTTTACAAATTTTCTCATCAGAGTCCAGGGACTCGATAAGCTGCTAATCTATGAGTCCCCGAATGGAAAGAGCGAGTCCAAATATTAAACTACATTATAATTTTTTAGAAATTTTAATGCATTTTTGTGACTCACATAATTAGAAACTTTGCATGCCCAAAGGTTTTTGTGAGTCCAGGACCCGGGACTCCCAGTTAAAATAATCACTGGAGGATAACAAGTGAAATAACTTAAAAAATATGTAATTCAAGACAACACATATTTATAGTAATGCCATGAGTACTGAAGCTGTGGTCAACATTGTGGCACTGTCTAAACCATTCATTTTTCCCTGACTGAGCTGTCGCGACTCCTCACATTAGTTCACAACTCACTAGAGTTTTTGAAGACTGATGGACTGTACACAGTAATTACTTATACTCTTCACAAGAAACAGAAATGGAGTAAAAGTGCAATATCAGTGAACAATTCATACTAGTATTTTTTTTTCTGAATGAATCAATCAGACAGAGGTCTATTTAAACAAGACTATTGCCAAGCAATATATGTCCCCTACCGGCTCCACCATTGTCAGAAATTCCACCATGATTGTCAGATCTTTTAAAATATATATTTGTTGCCATAGCAACCAGAACGTAGGAACACAATGAAATGACGTGCATAATCTCCATAATACCATCTATCCATGTTTCAAGTTTCATTAAAAAATATTAAGAACTTTAAAGTTATCGCAGGATCCAGAAAAGTGTGACAGACAGACAGACTCACAGACAGAGGCACAGAGCGCAAACCATAAGTTCCCTCCGGTGAAACCGGTAGGGGACAAAAAGTGGCAAACCGTTTTATTGATAACAGAACAGGATTACTCTTCATCAAAATCTTAACAGTTGAAGATGCAGTGCAGTGCTTTGATTATAAATGGATTATAACTGGATTGCTTGAATTTAAAGTAGATCATAAGCCAATTGCTTTGATTCAAAGTGAATTATAAGTGTATTGCTTTGATTCAAAGTGGATTATAAGTGTATTGTTTGATTCAAAGTGGATTATAAGTGGATTGATATGATGAAAAATGGATTTTAAATGGGTTGCTTAGATTTAAAGTGAATTATAAGTGCATTGCTTTGATTCAAATTGGATTTTAAGTGGATTACTCAGATTAAAAGTGGAATTAAAGTGAATTGCTTAGATTAAAGGTGGATTATAAGTGCATTGCTCAGATTAAAGTGGAATTTAAGTGGGTTACTAAGTTAAATAGTGGAAAATAAGTGAATTATAAGTGGATTGCTTTGATTCAAAGTGGATTTTAAGTGGATTACTCAGATTAAAAGTGGAATTAAAGTGAATTGCTTAGATTTAAGGTGGATTATAAGTGCATTGCTCAGATTAAAGTGGAATTTAAGTGGGTTACTAAGTTAATTAGTGGAAAATAAGTGAATTATAAGTGGATTGCTTTGATTATAAGTGTATTGATTTGAATAGGGTGCATTATAGGGTGCATGCTTATTATATACAAATTGATTTCTTTGAAAGTAGATCGACTTGATATAAATATAAGTGTAGTCTGTTAAACAATAGCAGTTTGTGAGTCACCTGAGTATTTAGTGTGATATCCTGCACAGAGTGCATCTCAATGACTCACCTGAGTATTTAGTGTGATATCCTGCACAGAGCTCATCTCAATGACTCGCCTGAGTATTAAGTGTGATATACTGCACAGAGTTCATCTCAATGAAACACCTGAGTATTTAGTGTGATATCCTGCACAGAGTGCATCTCAATGACTCACCTGAGTATTTAGTGTGATATCCTGCACAGAATTCATCTCAATGACTCACCTGAGTATTTTAGCGTTGATAGCCTGTGCGGAAGGCGTCTCCAGCACGTGGTCCAGCAGAAACTGGTTGAGGTCTCCATACTTCATGTACTCTACTATCATACACAATGGCTCCTCCCCCGTACACACGCCCAGAACACGCACGATGTTAGGGTCCCGTAGCTGGGACATGATCTTGATCTCCTTCAGAAAGTCCTTTCTGGAAGTCATGTAATAAACATTTAAGCCACACACTATAAAAAGAAGGCTAAATGCATTTTCATACAGTGTTGTCCCAGATTAGCCACTGTCCCCTCACACTCCAAGACAACTGTGTGTCTACTAACTCCTCTCTCCCCAAGATGACAGTGTGCCTTACAACCTGGCTCTGTCACCTCCCTCCTTAAGAGTACAGCCACCTACCAACCTGGCTCTGTTTCCTCCCATCCAAAGACAACTGTTTGTCTACAAACCTTGATATGTCCCCTCCCTCTCCACAATGACTGTATGCCTACCAACCTGGCTTTATCCCCTGCCACCCAAACAGACTGTGTGTCTACCTAATGAACATTTTAAGGTGGGCCTACCAACCTGGCTCTGTCCTCTGCGTTGGTTCTGAGTATTTTGACGGCCACCAGGCACGGTCTGGACAGTGTGCGATTCATCATATAGTCTTCCTCCACAAAGTGGCTCATGTTCACTGCATCACACAGGTGAACCTACATGAGAATAGATTGATAAGTTATCACACAGGTGAACCTACCAGAGAATGGATGAACAAAGAATAAACAGAAATGTAGGGCATATTAAAATGTTCATGTTCTCAAGGAAACAACAGTATCAAATTATTGCACATTTTATACATTCACAGAGATTAAAAGAAATGTAATTTAAATTGATTGCCGGTAACAAGTTTGTTTCTGCTCTTGAACAATATTTTGAGTATACATGTATTTGTTATTTGTTTCTTAAACAATAATATTATGAAATGATTTACTTTGATTGATCTGTTTCAATGAAAATGATAGACCCTTGCATATTAACAAAAAAATTGTCTAACACATTTTCAGAAATTTAAAGTCAGATAATCAAAAATGTATAGGATAGTTTTATACTCCTTAATCCTTGAGTTTAAGTCAGATAACAAACAAAGTAAGAGTGCTCTCCCCTTACAAACACAGCGTGCTCTCTTCTAGCAAACACAGTAAGAGTGCTCTTCCCTTACAAACACAGTAAGAGTGCTCTCCCCTGCCTACCTCTCCAAACTGCCCCTGTCCCAACACTTCAATGAAGCGTAGGTTCTCGCGTGAGAATTCATTGACAGAAACATCAATGCTGAGAAGCAGCTCTGCATTGGGAACAGCGTACACATTGTTACCACTCACACCCTGTAAAATAATATGAGCCTCGTTTTGGAAAAACTGAGCTTTATGAATGTGCGTAAAGTGTTGTCCCTAGTTGGCAAGTGCAATCCTCACAGGCTAATAAGAGATCACACTTTCCGTTTCTAATGAAATTTTTGCTTAAAGTAGGTCTCTTCTAAATGAAAATCCAGTCTAGACAGAAAGAGCCATCCCTAAGTAGTCTGTGTGGAGTTGAATTCACATTGTTGTTTTTTACAAAATAGTTTAATAAACTTCAACCTCAAGCTTTTGTTTAAAAGGTTATACCTATATAGTTTTCTATTTATCACATCATAGTTGATTGGTGTACACATGTATTTTGATGATAAAAGAAGAAAAAACACAACCATTTCTTGCCCACATGGAGGGTTTATACAGGAAATTAAATCATGACCAATAAAAACTCATAATTATTCATGAAAACAAGACAAATTGTGATAACTGCTAATATTTTAAGTCAATGACAAGTTTCAAAGCACGAAACAATCAAACGTATGAGAAACACTATTAATGTCTGCTATACTTGCCTGTAGTGAAGGTATATTGGGGACCTGGGTGCTGACAATGTCGGCTGCAGCGTAGAGGGCGTCATACTGTGGGGACGGCTTGTCGAGATTGTTCTGCTTGCGCACCTGTGGAAAGGTCATTAGGGCTGACTTGGTGACATCGGGGACAGCGTAATCCTGGCTTTCTGCTACAGAAGGCAACAGCAATATTGAGATGATTGTCAAACCTGGGCCAATGACTATGACAAGAGTTCCGCGGTCGGAGATGACCGCATTGAAGCCGGATTTTTGATTTAAATGACAGGAAAGTACCTTTCGTGTTTTTGTCAATGCAATACTTAAATTACTGAAATATTGTTCAAAGGTCAAAATGAAATGTAAGTACTTTTCAAGGCATGAGCAAACCTTGTGTTATGTTTTGAATGCATGCATATACATGAGAATGAATGACCTTGAAATGACCAGTGGTCATCTAAGTGTGCTTGCAAACCTTCATGTCAAGTTTGAAGACTCTATGTCCAAGCATACCAAAGTTATAACAATTTTAACATTTTAACATTTAAGGTCACAGTGACCTTGACCTTCAAATGAATGACCTTGAAATGTCCAGTGGTTACTTACTAGTTCTGGCCAACCTTCATGTCAAGTTTCAAGACTCTAGGTCCAAGCATACCAAAGTTATAACAACTTTAACATTTTTATATTGAAGGTCACAGTGACCTTCACCTTCAAATGAATGACCTTGAAATGACCAGTGGTCATCTGTTAATCCTGGCCAACCTTCATGTCAAGTTTGAAGACTCTAGGTCCAAGCATACCAAAGTTATACCATGAAATAAGAACTTTAACATTTTTACATTCAAGGTCACAGTGACCTTGACCTTCAAATGAATGACCTTGAAATGACCAGTGGTTACTAACTAGTTATGGCCAACCTTCATGTCAAGTTTCAAGACTCTAGGTCCAAGCATACCAAAGTTATAAGAACTTTAACATTTTTTATATTGAAGGTCACAGTGACCTTGACCTTCAAATGAATGACCTTGAAATGACCAGTGGTCATCTGTTAATCCTGGCCAACCTTCATGTCAAGTTTGAAGACTCTAGGTCCAAGCATACCAAAGTTATACCATGAAATAAGAACTTTAACATTTTCGAGCACGCCGCCACCCCGCCCGCCCGCCCGCCCCCCCCGCCCGCCCGACAACATCAATCTATAAGCCGAGATTTTTTCGAAAAAAATCCGGCTAATAAAACTTGAGATTAATGTTGGTTTTCATTTTAATTATTGAATCAATTAAAACCAAATCTTAAATGCTTAGACCTAATTACTCGCTTTGTCCATTATTTAATTTCAGAGTTTTTTCTGTAGCCACAAAGCTTTTGAACTTAAGTCATAGTGACACTTATAAACTCAATTGTAAATGAATTTTTATGAGTAATTGAAAGTTGCTGGAATATGAAGCATTACTGGGATTTTCAATTTATTTGAAAAACAAAAACAAAATATACTTCAAATGAAACAGGCTTATAAAGGAATTATATTCTTTATTTTAAGTCCATTGCCTCGGTAAAACAAGATGTATTTTGACAGAGGTCAATCCTACACTCAATGACCTCCCATGCAGCATACAATGCAGACATCAGCCATTCATGACTCAAAATTATTATGATCTGAACTTTATAATTAATAAATAAGAAAAACATTTACATATTTAACTCAATAGTTATCACAGAAATCGTTTTTTAAAGTTCAGTAACAATTTCTCACTTCTAAAAACTATTTACTGAAATGAAACAAACTGTAACAAACATTTAAATCAAACATTGTTGTAAGTAAGGAAAAGAACTATTATATGAAGCAAAACGAAAATGTAAATGCAAGCATAAGTTCACATACTTATACCAGTAACTAACAAATCCCCTATTTGAATTAGGGATAGGAGTAAAATTGCATATCAAACATAAGTTATGTGTTAGCAGAGGATCGAACCCGCAATCCATGGATTTGTAGTCCAGCACTCTACTAACTCAGCTCTGCGGCCCAGCACACTTTAGTTGAGCAGTGATTTATGTTTGCTTTATATTTTACAGCCTGTGCCATTGGATTGGGAAAAATAGCGCTATAAACCATGAAAAATGGAACATTATTAATATGATTATATCTACCATTATTCCAATTGATTATGAGTGCATGTTTAACTGCATTTTAAAATGTATACAACAAAGTGCTACAAAATTATATGGCTCTGTTATAAACTCCAGAAACCAATTATTGAGTTTATTAATTAAGGTTGGCTTTTTGGGGGGAAATTTGAGTCAGGTTTTGGGAAAAAAATGTATTCTTTTTGCAATTGGGAAACAGCCTGTAACAGGCTGTAATTTTGACAAAAAATCCCTGTTGAGAAATGAGCCAGTAATGTTATAAATGACTTGATGTGACTGGAGCCAAAGCAGGCTTTCCAAAGTGGGTGGGGTGTTTTAAAGGCTGAAATTAGGTCAAAGGGTTGTTACATAGTGGAGGTAACCTACATAACTTTGTCAACATTATTATGCATTAGAGCAAAATGAATTTCTAGTAAGCAGATTAAATTATAAAAACAAGAATATCAGTGAAACTGATGGATGCTCCCCGATGATGCGCTTTGTCAATCTATGTGTTAATAACCACCTAAAAAAATCTATTATTAGCCTCGGTGACCTTGATCTTGACCCCAGTGACCTTAAACCTCATCAAAAGGTAGAGGTCCATGCAAGGTACGTACATGCCTAATATGAAAGAGATCGGTTTAAGTATTGAAGTTGCTATGAGAAACTGTCAAAAAAGTGTGATGGAAAAATCTATTATTAGCCTCGGTGACCTTGACCTTGACCCCAGTGACCTCAAACCTCATCAAAAGGTAGAGGTCCATGCAAGGTACGTACATGCCAAATATGAAAGAGATCGGTAAAGTATTGAAGGTGCTGTAAGAAACTGTCAAAAAAGTGTGACGGAAAAATCTATTATTGGCCTCGGTGACCTTGGCCTTGAACCCAGTGACCTCAAACCTCATCAAAAGGTAGAGGTCCATGCAAGGTACCTACATGCCAAACATGAAAGAGATCGGTAAAGAAATGAAGGTGCTATGAGAAACTTCAAACAAGGGCTGTTTGTAAAACATGCATGCCCCCCTATATGGGCTATAAGTTGTAGTAGCAGCCATTGGGTGAATACTTTTTTTGTCACTGTGAACAACGGTGGTGGTGGCGGTGGGGGTGGCGGCGGCGGCGGTGGTGGTGGTGGTGGTGGTGGTGGTAACGCTAACGTAGCAATACAATAAAATTACTTAAGAATGATCAAATGGAAAAAGGTAACCTAGCACTGGCAGTAAATATGGGGCTCATTTACAGGTCAGATTTGGAATCTCTGCTGTAAAATGAGATTTTAAATGAATTTAAGGGAGGCAAATGCTGAAACATAAAGAACATGCATAAACGGTAGTTGTTTCCCTTGTTTGAACCCTGATAAATCCTTAAAATGCCTATTTCCAGTAACTGTGACCTTCACCTGTGACCTTTGACCAAGTGACCTCAAAATCAATAGGGGTCATCTGCGAGTCATGATCAATGTACCTATGAAGTTTCATGATCCTAGGCCCAAGTGTTCTTGAGTTATCGTCTGACAACCACCTGGTGGACGGACCGACTGACAGACAGATAAAATGCCTATTTCCAGTAACTGTGACCTTCACCTGTGACCTTGACCTTTGACCTAGTGACCTCAAAATCAATAGGGGTCATCTGCGAGTCATGATCAATGTACACTTCAACACCGTTATTTCGAAGTCGTCGGGACCGTTAAAAAAACTTCGGATTAACGATTATTCGAAATAAACATTTGACAGACGACTTCTTTGATCCTGAAAAAATACAACATTGTGGAATTCGCATGGTTCGGTCACACTGTACTTTTAATAATTGTTTTACTTAAAAACGTAAACTAGTCAGATAGCAATAGATTTCTACTTGTAACAAACGGAGGAATAAAACGATTCTTTTTCTTCTTTTTATCTTTCTCTAATTACAGAACATATAAAATATAATGCATAGCGCATCATACATGTAAATACATATGCATACATTTTCGGAAATGAATTCACTTTTTTTTAAATAAGACGCGATGTCTTTCTGAACACCGGCGTTAGCAGCACTAAACTGGACGCGTGTAACATATTTCTCCAATTTGTCAAGGAAATTGAAGAACTGGCTTCCGCCCGTGTTTTGCTCGCAGAACTGCCTTACGTCGTTGATGCATGTGGTCACACGTTGATTAGATATCATGTTCATTCATGTGTTGTCGGCCTCGTCGTCGGCTTTTGACGACATTATAAAATTAAAATGCTACGCGCAGGCGACAAAGGTGTAATTATCGGCTTTGACACACAACGCGCAGACGACAGGTGTGAAATTACGCTCAGTGTTTTGCAGTTTTGACTTCGGATTAAAGATTGATAATAAGGTGCGAATTATAGTGTTGGGACCGACATAATCACTTCGAATTAACGATTTCTTCGGTTTAACGAAGTTCGGATTAACAATGAAATTTTACATTGAACAAAGAAGAACCACAATCGGGACCCGAAAAATACTTCGAAATAACGGTGACTTCGGATTATCGGTGTTCGAAATAACGGTGTTGAAGTGTACCTATGAAGTTTCATGATCCTAGGCCCAAGCATTCTTGAGTTATCGTCTGAAAACCACCTGGTGGACGGACCGACCGACAGACAAACAGACATGAGCAAAGCAATATACCCCCTCTTCTTCGAAGGGGGGCATAAAAAGTGTGACAGAAGGAAGGAAGGAACTACAAACTGGCAACTATATGCTCCACCGAAAATATTTCGGGGAGCATAAAAACTACATATTGTTCACACTTTTCGCAACTTTTTTAGAAAGAATTATGGAAGATTTTATGCTCTTTGAACAATAATCAAGCAGGTGTATTGACTTCTTTCTAGCAAAGATGTGAAAGGAAATGAAGCAAGAGGTTGAATAACTGAGCTTGAATAGCTTTCAAAGCACACTACAAGTTTCCATTGTTATTGCCAGGTCTTTGTGAATATGTCAGGCAAGGAATAAAAAAAAAGAATGGCAATGTTCAATTTTAAAGCTGAATGGATTGCCATTTTTGGCTTTAACCGACATTGTTAAACAATTTTATAAAATATTACTTTATACCAAACAATTCTTACATTGATTTTTACACTGTAATACTATAAATTTAGTGCGATCAATATTGTGTTATTTTTCAAAAACTTTGAATACATGTTAGATTGGGAAGATAAAATTATGGCTCTTTTTACGTAAATAACCCATTCATGTCTTTTTGAATATAATATTAACATGACAAGCATCTCACTCTAATCCTTTAGTTCACATACAAGACTGTGTCCCCTTCACCACCCAAGCACCAAGCAGAATCAGTTTAATACCTGGTGAAGGTAATTATGGTAGGTCAGTCAGATTAGTATTGAACTCCCATGCAACCAGCAGAACCAGTCTAATACCTGGATAAGGTAATTCTGGGAGGTCAGTCAGATTAGTATTGAACTCCCATGCCCCAAGCAGAACCAAAATAATACCTGGTGAAGGTAATTCTGGGAGGTCAGTCAGATTAGTATTGAACTCCCATGCACCCAGCAGAACCAGTCTTATACCTGGATAAGGTAATTCTGGGAGGTCAGTCAGATTAGTATTGAACTCCCATGCACCCAGCAGAACCAGTCTAATACCTGGATAAGGTAATTCTGGGGAGGTCAGTCAGATTAGTATTGAACTCCCATGCACCCAGCAGAACCAGTCTAATACCTGGATAAGGTAATTCTGGGGAGGTCAGTCAGTTTAGTATTGAACTCCCATGCACCAAGCAGAACCAGTCTTATACCTGGATAAGGTAATTCTGGGAGGTCAGTCAGATTAGTATTGAACTCCCATGCCCCAAGCAGAACCAGTCTAATACCTGGATAAGGTAATTCTGGGAGGTCAGTCAGTTTAGTATTGAACTCCCATGCACCAAGCAGAACCAGTCTAATACCTGGATAAGGTAATTCTGGGAGGTCAGTCAGATTAGTATTGAACCCCCATGCACCCAGCAGAACCAGTCTTATACCTGGTGAAGGTAATTCTGGGAGGTCAGTCAGATTAGTATTGAATTCCCATGCACCCAGCAGAACCAGTCTAATACCTGGATAAGGTAATTCTGGGAGGTCAGTCAGATTAGTATTGAACTCCCATGCAACCAGCAGAACCAGTCTAATACCTGGATAAGGTAATTCTGGGGAGGTCAGTCAGTTTAGTATTGAACTCCCATGCACCAAGCAGAACCAGTCTTATACCTGGATAAGGTAATTCTGGGAGGTCAGTCAGATTAGTATTGAACTCCCATGCCCCAAGCAGAACCAGTCTAATACCTGGATAAGGTAATTCTGGGAGGTCAGTCAGTTTAGTATTGAACTCCCATGCACCAAGCAGAACCAGTCTTATACCTGGATAAGGTAATTCTGGGAGGTCAGTCAGATTAGTATTGAACCCCCATGCACCCAGCAGAACCAGTCTTATACCTGGTGAAGGTAATTCTGGGAGGTCAGTCAGATTAGTATTGAACTCCCATGCACCAAGCAGAACCAGTCTAATACCTGGTGAAGTAATTCTGGGAGGTCAGTCAGATTAGTATTGAACCCCCATGCACCCAGCAGAACCAGTCTTATACCTGGTGAAGGTAATTCTGGGAGGTCAGTTAAATTAGGGGCCATGCTGCCCCTATTTATGATAACTGAGTCCTTCGTTTCGCGATGACCATTGTGCTTTGGGCGCCCTGTAAATGTTAAAGTCAAAAACATATCTCCATAAGATATTGTTGGATACAACTATTTATACTCACCATAAATTAGTTCTTGTTCTAAACAAGTACTAAGATTGTACTTAGATTAAAAAATGTTTGATTCTGAAATAATTAAATAACCTAACTTTAAGTTGAAATAGAAAAAAATGCCATTTAAACAAACGCAAGTCTTAAGATATCGTACAATATTTGCATTAACTGGAAAGCTTTACGTCTGGAACCATGGATTGCACAATGTTTTTTTTCTATGGATATCTGTCTCAATGATTGTATGAGTCAAGTTAAACAATTTGATAGAATGAAGAAACATTGATTGTAGAAATTCTTTCCATCTTTGCATACAACTCATCAAAGCCTTATAAGGACTCATGGTAATGATTAGTTTGGTATAATCATGAGTTACAAAACAGGATATTGTTCAAATATAAATTATTTGTCTTTTTGTGAAACATGATTATTTTTTATTTTATTTAGCAAACTACTACTAGTCAATGTCTACCATGGTCAGTATTCACTAAGCTTCTTGCTACTACTAGACAATGTCTACCATGGTCAGTATTCACTAAGCTTCTTGCTCCTACTAGGCAATGTCTACCATGGTCAGTATTCACTAAGCTTCTTGCTACTACTAGTCAATGTCTACCATGGTCAGTATTCACTAAGCTTCTTGCTACTACTAGTCAATGTCTACCATGGTCAGTATTCACTAAGCTTCTTGCTACTACTAGTCAATGTCTACCATGGTCAGTATTCACTAAGCTTCTTGCTCCTACTAGTCAATGTCTACCATGGTCAGTATTCACTAAGCTTCTTGCTACTACTAGTCAATGTCTACCATGGTCAGTATTCACTAAGCTTCTTGCTACTACAAGGCAATGTCTACCATGGTCAGTATTCATTAAGATTCTTGCTCCTACTAGGCAATGTCTACCATGGTCAGTATTCACTAAGCTTCTTGCTCCTACTAGTCAATGTCTACCATGGTTGGTATTCACTAAGCTTCTTGCTACTACTAGGCAATGTCTACCATGGTTGGTATTCACTAAGCTTCTTGCTCCTACTAGTCAATGTCTACCATGGTCAGTATTCACTAAGCTACTTGCTACTACTAGTCAATGTCTACCATGGTCAGTATTCACTAAGCTTCTTGCTCCTACTAGTCAATGTCTACCATGGTCAGTATTCACTAAGCTTCTTGCTACTACTAGTCAATGTCTACCATGGTCAGTATTCATTAAGCTTCTTGCTACTATAAGGCAATGTCTACCATGGTCAGTATTCACTAAGCTTCTTGCTACTACAAGGCAATGTCTACCATGGTCAGTATTCACTAAGCTTCTTGCTACTACTAGTCAATGTCTACCATGGTCAGTATTCACTAAGCTTCTTGCTACTACTAGTCAATGTCTACCATGGTCAGTATTCACTAAGCTTCTTGCTACTACTAGTCAATGTCTACCATGGTCAGTATTCACTAAGCTTCTTGCTCCTACTAGTCAATGTCTACCATGGTCAGTATTCACTAAGCTTCTTGCTACTACTAGTCAATGTCTACCATGGTCAGTATTCACTAAGCTTCTTGCTACTACAAGGCAATGTCTACCATGGTCAGTATTCATTAAGATTCTTGCTCCTACTAGGCAATGTCTACCATGGTCAGTATTCACTAAGCTTCTTGCTCCTACTAGTCAATGTCTACCATGGTTGGTATTCACTAAGCTTCTTGCTACTACTAGGCAATGTCTACCATGGTTGGTATTCACTAAGCTTCTTGCTCCTACTAGTCAATGTCTACCATGGTCAGTATTCACTAAGCTTCTTGCTACTACTAGTCAATGTCTACCATGGTCAGTATTCACTAAGCTTCTTGCTCCTACTAGTCAATGTCTACCATGGTCAGTATTCACTAAGCTTCTTGCTACTACTAGTCAATGTCTACCATGGTCAGTATTCATTAAGCTTCTTGCTACTATAAGGCAATGTCTACCATGGTCAGTATTCACTAAGCTTCTTGCTCCTACTAGGCAATGTCTACCATGGTCAGTATTCACTAAGCTTCTTGCTCCTACTAGGCAATGTCTACCATGGTCAGTATTCACTAAGCTTCTTGCTACTACTAGTCAATGTCTACCATGGTCAGTATTCATTAAGCTTCTTGCTACTACTAGGCAATGTCTACCATGGTCAGTATTCACTAAGCTTCTTGCTCCTACTAGGCAATGTCTACCATGGTCAGTATTCATTAAGCTTCTTGCTACTACTAGGCAATGTCTACCATGGTCAGTATTCACTAAGCTTCTTGCTCCTACTAGGCAATGTCTACCATGGTCAGTATTCACTAAGCTTCTTGCTCCTACTAGTCAATGTCTACATTGGTCAGTATTCATTAAGCTTCTTGCTACTTCTAGGGAATGTCTACCATGGTTGGTATTCACTAAGCTTCTTTGCTACTACTAGGCAATGTCTACCATGGCCAGTTTTCACTAAGCTTCTTGCTCCTACTAGGCAATGTCTACCATGGTCAGTATTCACTAAGCTTCTTGCTACTACTAGACAATGTCTACCATGGTCAGTATTCACTAAGCTTCTTGCTCCTACTAGGCAATGTCTACAATGGTCAGTATTCACTGAGCTTCTTGCTACTACTAGTCAATGTCTACCATGGTCAGTATTCACTAGGCTTCTTGCTACTACTAGTCAATGTCTACCATGGTCAGTATTCACTAAGCTTCTTGCTACTACTAGTCAATGTCTACCATGGTCAGTATTCACTAAGCTTCTTGCTACTACTAGTCAATGTCTACCATGGTCAGTATTCACTAAGCTTCTTGCTCCTACTAGGCAATGTCTACAATGGTCAGTATTCACTGAGCTTCTTGCTACTATTAGGCAATGTCTACCATGGTCAGTATTCACTAGGCTTCTTGCTACTACTAGTCAATGTCTACCATGGTCAGTATTCACTAAGCTTCTTGCTACTACTAGGCAATGTCTACCATGGTCAGTATTCACTAAGCTTCTTGCTACTACTAGTCAATGTCTACCATGGTCAGTATTCACTAAGCTTCTTGCTACTACTAGTCAATGTCTACCATGGTCAGTATTCACTAAGCTTCTTGCTACTACTAGTCAATGTCTACCATGGTCAGTATTCACTAAGCTTCTTGCTCCTACTAGTCAATGTCTACCATGGTCAGTATTCATTAAGCTTCTTGCTACTACTAGGCAATGTCTACCATGGTCAGTATTCACTAAGCTTCTTGCTCCTACTAGTCAATGTCTACATTGGTCAGTATTCATTAAGCTTCTTGCTACTACTAGGCAATGTCTACCATGGTCAGTATTCACTAAGCTTCTTGCTACTACTAGTCAATGTCTACCATGGTCAGTATTCATTAAGCTTCTTGCTACTACTAGGCAATGTCTACCATGGTCAGTATTCACTAAGCTTATTGCTACTAGGCAATGTCTACCATGGTCAGTATTCACTAAGCTTCTTGCTCCTACTAGTCAATGTCTACATTGGTCAGTATTCATTAAGCTTCTTGCTACTACTAGTCAATGTCTACCATGGTCAGTATTCACTAAGCTTCTTGCTACTACTAGGCAATGTCTACCATGGTCAGTATTCACAAAGCTTCTTGCTCCTACTAGGCAATGTCTACCATGGTCAGTATTCATTAAGCTTCTTGCTCCTACTAGGCAATGTCTACCATGGTCAGTATTCATTAAGCTTCTTGCTACTACTAGTCAATGTCTACCATGGTCAGTATTCATTAAGCTTCTTGCTACTACTAGGCAATGTCTACCATGGTCAGTATTCACTAAGCTTATTGCTACTAGGCAATGTCTACCATGGTCAGTATTCACTAAGCTTCTTGCTACTACTAGGCAATGTCTACCATGGTTGGTATTCACTAAGCTTCTTGCTCCTACTAGTCAATGTCTACCATGGTTGGTATTCACTAAGCTTCTTGCTACTACTAGGCAATGTCTACCATGGTTGGTATTCACTAAGCTTCTTGCTACTACTAGTCAATGTCTACCATGGTCAGTATTCACTAAGCTTCTTGCTCCTACTAGGCAATGTCTACCATGGTCAGTATTCACTAAGCTTCTTGCTCCTACTAGGCAATGTCTACCATGGCCAGTTTTCACTAAGCTTCTTGCTCCTACTAGTCAATGTCTACATTGGTTAGTATTCACTAAGCTTCTTGCTACTACTAGGCAATGTCTACCATGGTCAGTATTCACTAAGCTTCTTGCTCCTACTAGTCAATGTCTACATTGGTCAGTATTCATTAAGCTTCTTGCTACTTCTAGGAAATGTCTACCATGGTTGGTATTCACTAAGCTTCTTTGCTACTACTAGGCAATGTCTACCATGGCCAGTTTTCACTAAGCTTCTTGCTCCTACTAGGCAATGTCTACCATGGTCAGTATTCACTAAGCTTCTTGCTACTACTAGTCAATGTCTACCATGGTCAGTATTCACTAAGTTTCTTGCTACTACTAGTCAATGTCTACCATGGTCAGTATTCACTAAGCTTCTTGCTCCTACTAGGCAATGTCTACCATGGTCAGTATTCACTAAGCTTCTTGCTACTACTAGTCAATGTCTACCATGGTCAGTATTCACTAAGCTTCTTGCTACTACTAGGCAATGTCTACCATGGTCAGTATTCACTAAGCTTCTTGCTACTACTAGTCAATGTCTACCATGGTCAGTATTCACTAAGCTTCTTGCTACTATTAGGCAATGTCTACCATGGTCAGTATTCACTAAGCTTCTTGCTCCTACTAGTCAATGTCTACCATGGTCAGTATTCATTAAGCTTCTTGCTCCTACTAGGCAATGTCTACCATGGTCAGTATTCATTAAGCTTCTTGCTACTACTAGTCAATGTCTACCATGGTCAGTTTTCACTAAGCTTCTTGCTCCTACTAGGCAATGTCTACCATGGTCAGTATTCACTAAGCTTCTTGCTACTACTAGTCAATGTCTACCATGGTCAGTATTCACTAAGCTTCTTGCTCCTACTAGGCAATGTCTACCATGGTCAGTATTCACTAAGCTTCTTGCTACTACTAGTCAATGTCTACCATGGTCAGTATTCACTAAGCTTCTTGCTCCTACTAGGCAATGTCTACCATGGTCAGTATTCACTAAGCTTCTTGCTACTACTAGGCAATGTCTACCATGGTCAGTATTCACTAAGCTTCTTGCTCCTACTAGTCAATGTCTACCATGGTCAGTATTCACTAAGCTTCTTGCTTCTACTAGGCAATGTCTACCATGGTCAGTATTCACTAAGCTTCTTGCTCCTACTAGGCAATGTCTACCATGGTCAGTATTCACTAAGCTTCTTGCTCCTACTAGTCAATGTCTACCATGGTCAGTATTCACTAAGCTTTTTTGCTACTACTAGGCAATGTCTACCATGGTTGGTATTCACTAAGCTTCTTGCTCCTACTAGGCAATGTCTACCATGGTCAGTATTCACTAAGCTTCTTTGCTCCTACTAGGCAATGTCTTCCATGGTCAGTATTCACTAAGCTTCTTGCTCCTACTAGGCAATGTCTACCATGGTCAGTATTCACTAGGCTTCTTGCTACTACTAGTCAATGTCTACCATGGTCAGTATTCATTAAGCTTCTTGCTACTACTAGGCAATGTCTACCATGGTCAGTATTCACTGAGCTTTTTTGCTACAGATAGGCAATGTCTACCATGGTCAGTATTCACTAAGCTTGTTTGCTCCTACTAGGCAATGTCTACCATGGTCAGTATTCACTAAGCTTTTTTGCTACAGATAGGCAATGTCTACCATGGTCAGTATTCACTAAGCTTGTTTGCTCCTACTAGGCAATGTCTACCATGGTCAGTATTCACTAAGCTTTTTCTGAAATTCTTAACTTAAAATGTAATAAGGGGGACATTTCAGATCATATTTTTTGTTACAAGAAAACCATTATTTTCTTATAACAAAAAATTTTAACCACTTCAGCAATATTGACTTGATATTGTAAAAAGAATGAAACATGAACTAGCTGCAGGTATTGTTCAATTTAAAGAATTTCCCAAAGTGTTCCTTAAGAAGATGTGAAACTACTGGCCCAGTGTAGCCAAGATAAGAATCAGGAAAAACTGGGCTTAATGCATGTGCTTTAAAAGTCGTCATAGACTAGCCTGTGTAGTCTGCACAGGCTAATCGAGACAACACTTTCCGCCTAATTTGGATTTCGGTTAACCAGAGGCATCACTTAAAAGAATTTTCATTTAAGCTTAAAGTGTTGTCCCTAATTTACCTGTGGGGACTGTACAGACTAACCTGAGATGACACATAATGCACATGCATTAAGCACTGTTTTCACAGGGCAAGGCTTTGTTTATGTCTTACCGCTGCAGCATTCCCTGTCAGACTCGAGCTCTGTGAGAGGGACCCCGTTGTACATGTTTCCGTTGAGCACCTTGCCGTTGGTGTGTGTCCCCTGCAGGTCAGACATATTAAGGGTGATCTGGTTGTGTGTATCCGCAAGGGCTGTCTTCATGCGCCGGTTGTTGTTCTTATTCCGCCGGTGTCGGCACACAATAAAAATCACTATGGCGATGAGAATGGCAATGAGCCCTGCTAGGGAACCGATGATGATACCGATGATGTCACTTCCTGGCGTCTGCTGCTTTGGAGCTTTCTCTGGCTCTACATTGCCTGCATGCGTTCCTATGATGAAGAATGGCAGTAAGTATGAAGTTAATATACTGAGCACTATGTGAACATTGAATTCATATTCTCTGGTTCTATTTGCCTGCATGTGTACCTGTTGAAGAATAATTACAGTAAGTAGGCATTTTATATACAGAATTTAATATAAGATGTTAATATAGCATTCACATTTCGACACATACAATAAACAAGAGGCACATACTGGCCATGAAGTGCTCACCTGACCAGGTGACCTTTTTTTCCGGACACATGTGACCTAGATTCAATCTTGACCTAGGTATGAACAAGATACATATTCTGACCAAGGCACTTCAAGATTGAGTCATAAATGTGGCCTCTATAATGATAACATGCAATGCCTTTTCTAAGATTTGACCAAGTGACCTATTTTTTGGAATCATGGGACCCACATTTAAACTTAATTTTTGTAAGATATACATTCTGAGTAAGTTTCATTAAGATTGGAGGAAAAATGAGGTCTTTAGTGTGATAACGACACACTCAGGTGAGCTCAAACCTCCTTCCTGGAATCCATTACTTACAACACTTAAACGAGTAAAATGGCTGTTTAATAAGCAAAATAATAAGCTTGCAGAATTGCAAGCGGTATATGAGTTGTAAGTAGATTATACAGAGAGGTTGACTTATAATTATATAATCATTACTTATAACAATTCAAACATGGCAACAGGAAACTGATAGGATCAGACCATCAGCACAAAGCTCTCTTTGAACATCTGTTTAAAGTGTTTCTTTGCATAACACATACCAGGAGCTGGACACTTATACACATTACCACATCCCTATTGTTAAGAAATCCTTACATCAACACCTCTCAAACTATTGCCTGCATACACTTTAGGAGACAACACTGATTTTGCCTCTTAGAGTAACCGCTACAAGACCTGCATACACTTTAGGAGACAACACTGATTTTGCTTCTTAGAGTACCCGCTACAACACAGCTTTTCTGTAGACATAAAAAGACTGGACATCACCACTCACATATGCCCTTGCAATACCTGTTACTGTACTTTGCCTTATATTTAGCACAGTTTTATATTCCCAAATTTCCATTAAAATAGTTTAAGCGCATTATACATTGATAGAACTGATTGTGCAATATTAAAATGGCGGCAGATTTGACAGTTTTCTTTACTTTAAAACGTTTTGCCCAATTGGAGCAAAAAGGTACCATGTGCCTTCTAATTTCAATGTCACATGGTACCGTTTTGCACCAAGGGGGCGGAACTTCAATTAATTTTTTTCCTCCATTTTGTCATTTGAAAAGTACGCGTGTATTATTCATGTTTGTGCGTAATATATGGTTAAGTAAGGTAATGCATCACCACTCACCCTTGCCATCCTTGCCAATGTTCAGCTCATGTTCGTAGTACTTGTCCTCTGGTTTGGGAGGCACCAGCGGGGGTTTCAAGGTTGCGGGGGGAACCTCCTCTGTGAAGTTGCCAGTTGCAGGCTCTGATTGGACAAAAATTGCAGAATATTCTGACTAAATGTACATACTTTATTCTATTTACATTCAATAGACTCACATTGCAGAATATTCTGACTAAGTGTATGTACTTTATTCTATTTACATTAATTTGACTCACATTGCAGAATATTCTGACTAACTGTATATACTGTTTTCTTAGCTGTGATCAGTGAAAAGAGGGTTTTATGCATGCTTCTGTGTAAAGTGTCATCCAAGATTAAGTCTGCACAGGATATTCTGGGACGACAATTTCCGCTTTCACCGTATCTTTTGTTTCAACGAAGTCTCCTCTTAGCACAATTCCAGTTTAGGCAGAAATGGTTGTTCCTGATAAGCATCTGCAGACTGCACAGGCTAATCTGGGATGACATCTGCAGACTGCACAGGCTAATCTGGGATGACATTTTACGCACTTGCATTAAACCCCCTTTCCACCAAGCGAAGCACGAGGCACATGTACATTTACATTATTAATATAAACCTATTTATTTTAGCTCAATTGCATCTAAAGCCTACAGTTTATTGGAACACTCTTAAGTATGTTTCCTGTGTAGAACCAGTACTGTCTTTCCAGCAGATCTAAAGAACACTTCCTCAGTGAGTATTAAATCCATGACCTACTGGTTGCTAGGTTGACACCATATCCATTACACAAAGGTCACCTTATATTACATTTACAGTAGTAAGTATTGATTATTTATTGTTGATGATTTTTCAGTTTGAATATATAATGAAACAATCATCAATAGATTTTAAATTTCTGTTTTATAAATTATTATTTATATCATTTATGTCAAATCAATTTTATTTTTTTGTTTTGCTAAACAGCTGTATTTCAGGTTTAAGAATTTCAAGTTAAGACAAATTTAATAAAAATTATTTGATGAACATGTGTTTTTTTAAATATTGACAGTAAAGAAAAAACATTGGAATAAATTGCTTGTATCAATGGACATACATTAAAAATTCCACTTCAAAATTCATGAAACATGCACATAACATTTCCAAAGTAAATTCAATTTAATTTGTGGTAAGTATTAAATTACTGATGAGAAAAACAGCTTCAGCAATCAATAACTCTTTATTGAATAAAAATCCTGAATAGAGGTGAGCACTGGAACCAATGGAAAATGCATGTGCATAAAGCGTAGTCCCAGATTAGCCACAGGCGTAGTCCCAGATTAGCCTGTTGCGTAGTCCCAGATTAGCCTGTTGCGTAGTCCCAGATTAGCCTGTTGCGTAGTCCCAGATTAGCCTGTTGCGTAGTCCCAGATTAGCCTGTTGCGTAGTCCCAGATTAGCCTGTTGCGTAGTCCCAGATTAGCCTGTTGCGTAGTCCCAGATTAGCCTGTTGCGTAGTCCCAGATTAGCCTGTTGCGTAGTCCCAGATTAGCCTGTTGCGTAGTCCCAGATTAGCCTGTTGCGTAGTCCCAGATTAGCCTGTTGCGTAGTCCCAGATTAGCCTGTTGCGTAGTCCCAGATTAGCCTGTTGCATAGTCCCAGATTAGCCTGTTGCGTAGTCCCAGATTAGCCTGTTGCAGCCTGTTGCGTAGTCCCAGATTAGCCTGTTGTGTAGTCCCAGATTAGCCTGTTGCGTAGTCCCAGATTAGCCTGTTGCGTAGTCCCAGATTAGCCTGTTGCGTAGTCCCAGATTAGCCTGTTGCAGCCTGTTGCGTAGTCCCAGATTAGCCTGTTGCGTAGTCCCAGATTAGCCTGTTGCGTAGTCCCAGATTAGCCTGTTGCATAGTCCCAGATAAGCCTGTTGCGTAGTCCCAGATTAGCCACAGGCTAATCTTAGACGACACTTTGCGCCTTGACTGTATTTCTTTTAGAATATACTTCTTTTAATTTAAAATTCCATAAAAGCGAAAAGTGTTGTCCCTGATTAGCCTGTGCAGACAACACAAGCTAATCTCTGACAACACTTTACACACATGCATGTAACCCTGTTTCCCCAGTGCAAGGCTCAAGTATTTCAATAGTTTTGGTTGCTTACCTGATATGAACTGCACCTTAAGATATGTCGATATTCCTGGTTGCATACCTGATATGAACTGCACCTCACTGATCATGATCCACTTGGCATCAAAGTACAACTGCAAACGGACGTACTGGCCCACGTTGTTGTTGAGTTTGATCATCACGGGTCTCGAATACTCCACCACGTCGTCCCGAATAAAGTCATACTTCACCGGCGAGTTCTGGTAGAGATTCCCACCCACGCTGAAGTAAACCAGCGCCACCTTGAAAACACGAACGTCCTTGGAGAAAAGGTTGTTGCAGTTGATGAAGACTTTGCTGAAGTTGCGGACTTGGTCAAATTTGAACGTGATGATCAGAGGGCCAAGGAAGTCCTGTGTGTCATTACGCCAGCCCACCCACTCATATCTGCAAGTAGACGGGACTTTTTCACGTAACAAAATGTTTTCAACAATAAACATTTACCTCTCAGATACACAATTGACACGCTTGTAGTCCCTTAGAAAATCAAATTAATTAAAGACCTTTCTTAATAGATTCAAGTTTTTTAAGGGTTCTTTTCAAACCGAAAGTTAATGATAAGCAGCAAACATACAGTGTAAAACCTGAACAGCCAAATTGTGTGCAAGATGTTCTGGTTTAATGCTGGTTGCATGTAGTCATTTTCACTGTGTTTCTGAGTGGAAAGGATATTAAAATATTTGCTACATAAACTGTGTTAATAGTATTAGACTGATTTCATTGTTTGTAATTATAATGTGTAAACATACTGCTGGTATTTTGTGTTGTGAATTTAAAAAAAAACACCATGGAAAATTGAGACTATTGGCACAAGGTCAATAACTACTCTATAATTTATTAAACATAACACGTTAAGGTTGTTTTTTTTTCTTTTAAACATCTATCTCACTTCAACAACTGTTTGAAGCATTTGAGCATTTCTCTGTGAAAAGGAGGTTTAATGCATGTACGTAAAGTATCGTCCCATATTAGCCTGTGTAGTCCCCATATGCACATCAGGGGCAACACTTTTCGCTTTTATTGTTTGTTTTTTCTTTTAAGGAAGTCTTTCCTCAGCAAAAATCCAGTTTAAGCAAAAGTGTCATCCCTGAACAGCCTGAAGCAAGTGTCATCCCTGAACAGCCTGAAGCAAGTGTCATCCCTGAACAGCCTGAAGCAAGTGTCATCCCTGGACAGCCTGAAGCAAGTGTTATCCCTGAACAGCCTGAAGCAAGTGTCATCCCTGAACAGCCTGAAGCAAGTGTCATCCCTGAACAGCCTGAAGCAAGTGTCATCCCTGAACAGCCTGAAGCAAGTGTCATCCCTGAACAGCCTGAAGCAAGGCAAGTGTCATCCCTGAACAGCCTGAAGCAAGTGTCATCCCTGAACAGCCTGAAGCAAGTGTCATCCCTGAACAGCCTGAAGCAAGTGTCATCCCTGAACAGCCTGAAGCAAGTGTCATCCCTGAACAGCCTGAAGCAAGTGTCATCCCTGAACAGCCTGAAGCAAGTGTCATCCCTGAACAGCCTGAAGCAAGTGTCATCCCTGAACAGCCTGAAGCAAGTGTCATCCCTGAACAGCCTGAAGCAAGTGTCATCCCTGAACAGCCTGAAGCAAGTGTCATCCCTGAACAGCCTGAAGCAAGTGTCATCCCTGAACAGCCTGAAGCAAGTGTCATCCCTGAACAGCCTGAAGCAAGTGTCATCCCTGAACAGCCTGAAGCAAGTGTCATCCCTGAACAGCCTGAAGCAAGTGTCATCCCTGAACAGCCTGAAGCAAGTGTCATCCCTGAACAGCCTGAAGCAAGTGTCATCCCTGAACAGCCTGAAGCAAGTGTCATCCCTGAACAGCCTGAAGCAAGTGTCATCCCTGAACAGCCTGTGCACACTGCACAGGCTAATCTGGGGCGACACTTTGTGCACATGCATTTAACCCCCTTTTCACCGAGAGCAGACCATTTATAAAATGAAAGTTTCAGTGATACCATGACACAATACATGGAACCTGTAGTTACTGTATACTGAAAGCAATTAACAACAACGGATTGATTAATGCAATAAGTTGTGCTATATTAAAGGGTCACATTTATTTTTTAAATGCAAAGGTTTAATAATCCAAGTTAAAAACAAATTTTAATAGATTATTAGAGAACCTTGCGGAGTGATATTTTTTGGTAAATCCCTCCAATTACCAGTTTCAATGGCTATTAATAAAGTTACTTATCTGCCAACATCTCTCTAGCGCATTGAATTTATACAGATATGAATCTCTTAACAGGTATTTTAGTGCAGAACTGCAGTGCAATATACGTTTTCCATAGAATGTGTTGAGAAGGAAATTCGCTTTGTAAATTTGTTTACGTTGCGCTTCTAACATTCAGACAACTTTTAACAAGATGTTGGAATTATGTATGAAAATAAAAGTATCACAGAGATAATGTGCATCTTTGAAGGAATTCTTTTATTCCTGTGCCATTATGAATTCGCTCAGCTCTTTATTACACAAAAGACACTCTCAGTGATGATAAAATTCAGCTGCCAGAACTACAACACATGCATGAATCTGCATTTTTGAATCTGCATTCTTTATTGTTTTGAATTTGGTAGTTGAAAGATGACATGAAAGTTGTAAGCATTATACACACTGCTTCACTTAAAATATTTCTATAAACAATTGAAAATAACATACATATCTTTTGTCATATATAACATAATTCTTGTGATATGAAATACTCAAGTTGGCTTTTAGCACTAAGAGAGTTTCTACAACAAAAGAACCTAAGCAGCACTGACATACATGACTATTGTTTCAAGTCAATGTAAGGTTGCCGTGGTGTAGTGGATATGGTGTCCCCCTAGCAACCGGGAGGTCATGGGTTCTATCCCCACTGTGGGATCATTCTTTAGATCTCAACACAAACATTAAGTGCAGGTTCTACCCAGGACACATACTCAAAATAATTTCAATAAGCCTTACGCTCTTGATGAAAACAAGCGAAAATAAATAGGTTTTAAAAAAGCCTTTGTAAAGCGACAATCTCATACCCTTTTATCCGCAGATCTTCGTTGTCGAGCCTGAAGTTGTAGTCCCCTATCTCCCCATCTGTCAGCTGACCCAGCCCCTCCAACAGGAAGTTCTCCTGGATCATGCCGTCGTACGTGAAGTCCACAAAGTCTAGCTCCGAGCCACGTCGGTCTCCCTGACGTACGCTGTACGACACCACACCATCTGGAATATATAGAACTCATGCTTTATGACACCACACTGTCTGAAATAGAAAACAATGTACATATAAACAAGTTTCCCTGAGGACAGGTAACAATTTGATCCAATGATTTGAAAAAACAAAGTTAAGGACAACAATACCCCAATGCACACCCACCCACCAACAAAATACCTGTTATGCATCCCCCACCCACCAACAAAATACCTGTAATGCATCCCCCACCCACCAACAAAATACCTATGATGCACCCTCACCCACCAACAAAGTACCTGTAATGCACCCCCCCCACCAACAATATACCTGTAAAGTACCTGTAATGCATGCCTCACTCACCAATAAAATACTTGTAATGCACGCCCCATCCACCAACAAAATACTTGTGATGCACGCCCATATCCACCAACAAAATACCTGTAATGCACGTTCCACCAACCAACAAAATAGCTATAAAGTACCTGAAATGCACGCCTCACTCACCAACAAAATAACTGTAATGCACGTTCCACCCACCAACAAAATACCTGTAAAGTACCTGTAATGCACGCCCCACCCACCAACAACATACCTGTAATGCACACCCCACTCACCAACAAAATACCTGGAATGCACGCCCCACCCACCAACAAAATACCTGGAAAATCATGCCCCACCCACCAACAAAATACCTGGAAAATCATGCCCCACCCACCAACAAAATGCCAGCAATTTAAACTCCAAACCCACCAACAACAACCTGTGATGAGGTTACAAAACACTAAATGATCGCTTCATGTAGGGCTGTACTCTCTAAAAAAATATCATAGTTGACAGGAAGGCATGTTTTACACTTTTTACCATTATTCAGGTGTTATCTTGCGGAGATAATGGTAGGGCATGAATAGGTGTTCACTACTGAATCCCTGAAATATGATACACTTGAAGACTATAGTAAACCATTGCACTAGAAAAGGTTACATTCCACTAAGAAACGGCCGAAAAAAAAAGTTGCAAAAACAGTCGATTTTGATTTGTGTCAAGTTCTTTCTTGCATTGTACATGACATATCTTTTTTATTGCATAAATCGATTCCGCTTAGAATGGCCTTTAAGAAAAGGTATGGTTATGGGGGTCTCTATGTGCAAAATGTTGCATTTATTTTCGCTCAAAGTTGTCGCTTTTACATTGAATTATATAGGGAAACTATTTGGTGTATTATGACCTAAACGCAAAACCAGGCCTAGTCACAAAGGTGCTGTATTTATAGAAAATCATCATTTTTTTAGTGAGATATGATGCGTTTTGGCAAATTTCACGGAATAAATGCGTTTGTTTCACGAATTAAAGGAGCATCGTGAGTTTTTAAGAAAAAAATACGTTTTCAGAGGAAAATAAGAAAAAAAATGTACAAAAACTCGTCTTGAGCATCTCAAATCGCAACAATTTGTGCTGAAAGAGCTCATGAACACGTTTTAATAGTTGTTTACTTCTTTTTCTACATAGCTTGTAACAATATTCCAGTATTTTGACCGATTGTAATTATTTAGGGTAATCGTTTTACGCCTGAACGCCCGTTATAAATCAAAGCTCCGAACGCGAAAGCCACATGGCTTATCAGGCGTTATAATAAAATGCATTTTCAAGCATTTCTACGTGAAAGATCGGTCTAAAAATTGGCATGCACATAGAAAATAGGTTTATAAGTATCGAGAAGTGCTTATTTTTCGCGATGTTAACAGTAAACGTTGTCTTATAGGTTACAATACACTAAATGATCGCTTCATGTAGGGCTGTACTCTCTAAAAAAATATCATAGTTGACAGGAAGGCATGTTTTACACTTTTTACCATTATTCAGGTGTTATCTTGCGGAGATAATGGTAGGGCATGAATAGGTGTTCACTACTGAATCCCTGAAATATGATACACTTGAAGACTATAGTAAACCATTGCACTAGAAAAGGTTACATTCCACTAAGAAACGGCCGAAAAAAAAAGTTGCAAAAACAGTCGATTTTGATTTGTGTCAAGTTCTTTCTTGCATTGTACATGACATATCTTTTTTATTGCATAAATCGATTCCGCTTAGAATGGCCTTTAAGAAAAGGTATGGTTATGGGGGTCTCTATGTGCAAAATGTTGCATTTATTTTCGCTCAAAGTTGTCGCTTTTACATTGAATTATATAGGGAAACTATTTGGTGTATTATGACCATGATACCCACACCTCATACAAAATACCCACAATGTAAGAGCTGCCCATGAAAGAAGGATTACATTCCTTGAAACATCTCTTTCTGTAAACAAATGCTTTCTTTCATGCATCAATCTGTGTTTACAAATGTGTTTTAAGGTTCGAAACTACTAAGCTAGATGTTATAAAACCATACTCAAAACAGGGCTTTCTTGCAGAAAAACATGATACCAGACACTATTATATAAACAGATCTTGTAAACAATTCTGTAACTTGTACACAATTTGTTCAGTCAGAAAGAATTATTTAGTTTTGAAGAGCATCTTAATCCTATGGCTGCAAGATTTACTACGGCTAATTGTGCAATCTGAAATAAAATTTATTTGGCGTCAGGACCAAGTTCATGATAATACAGCAGAGTTACAAGAAATCACATCATTAAGAAGAAAACCTAACAAAGCTGTTCACAGATTGTAATACCATAAATTGTAGATTTCAGGATTATAGTGAAACAGTATATATTGCTAATTTTGTTGCACTTAACAAATTTAAGTCAAGAACGTTGTCTGTGCATTGAAATTGTGGATAAGAATTGCGATTAATAAATTATCATAAATTAAAGGTTGTTGAGCAAAGATACACTGCACTTGAGACAAAAAATATTTACTTATCATTGAATTACACTAATTCCATTTCCCATACGTTCTCATTATAAAACTGCCAAATTTCAAAGCATTTTTCTCATGTATTGCCCACGTATCAAATTTTGCAAGACCTGTATCATTGTAACGATATATCTGTCTTCTTTCAATAAATGCAGTCAAAAATATATGCTCTTGCAACTTCTTAGAAAGTAAAATTCGCCACAAAGCTAGCAACCTCGGAAAACAGGGTTTCGGACGTTAAATTATGACAAAAGCGCCGTTCTTCATTAAACGCACCCCAAACATTTATCTTTCAGTTGCAGACACACATAGGATGCAGGAAATAATCACACAATAATTGCTTAATTGCTTTTAAACCCGAAGAGAAAAATAATGAACTCTTTAGAAATAGGAACTACACTTTCCAATGAACCACGGCAGGAAACAAAATGTATGAGTGTAATATAATCTAATGTCTGCAGACGTCTTTAGAATTTGTGTACAAAACTTTTAATAAATAGCTTTTTGAGTGTCTAATTTAAAAAAACAACAGTTATATGGTGCATATGGTGACAGAAATACCGGTAATGCATTATCAGATTTGTTATCAAAAGGCCAATAGCATTGAGAGTAAAAGAAAAAAAACGAAATCAATGGAAATAATCTGCAGGCTTTTTTCAAAAAAGACCACACTTGTTTGAAAAAAATATTTTATATTTTTACATGAGAAAAATAAATACAATCATCATAATACTGACAAGTTTTCATAATATCATATTAGATAAATATGTCCTCATTTATGGCCAAAAATATATACAAAATAGACTGAAGAAAAAAGACCAGCATGTTTCTTACAAAGACATCTCCTATAAACCATGGCATTCCTTCTTTTTCTCAAAACCTATAAATACTTCAGAAAACCTTTTAAGGACATTAAGAAAAAATAGTCTTGCCTTGGGAAAACTGGGCTTTATACATGTGGTAAAGTATCGTCCAAATTAACCCTTTCAGTGCTGGAACCGAATTTTGAAGGCCTGTGCAAACAGTTTGGATCCAGATGAGACGCCACAGAACGTGGCGTCTCATCAGGATCCAAACTGTATGCTATTCTGATAGTATTCTTTGAAAAAAAATCGGAGAAAATGCTAATTTTTGAAATTTAGCAGACAACATTTTAGCAGACGACAAATTTCCCAGCATGCAAAGGGTTAAGCCTGTGCACTCTGAGCTGGATAATCAGGGAAAACACTTTCAGCCTAGACTGTATTTCCATTGGGAAAAGACTTCGAAATAATGAAAAATTCCATACAAGTGAAAAGTATGGTCCCAGATTAGCCCCTGCAGAGTGCGCAGGCTAAATCTGGCTTCATACTTTACGCTCGTGCATTAAGCCTGGTTTTCTCAAAGCATGACACAATATTAAGATTGTACCTTCCCACTTGCAGCCGTATATCTCAACCCGCATGCACACGGTACGGAGAGTCTTGCTATACGGGATGAACCTGACACGGCGGCCTATTATTGGCGGAGTTACCTCCCTCATTTCTGTCAGGTACGTGTTCTCATTGCCCTTGAACAACTGAAACAAACACAGATTATGTGAGGTATTGCTAGTTTATATTAAAATTAATACATTTAAAAAATTGCATTTATATTTATACATTAGTCATAAGCTTTCTCTAGATATCCTGCAGAAACAAAATGGACCACCAACTGACAGACGGACAGTTGCAATGCAAATTACATCCCTGCTTCTTCAAAGTGTGGCATAATCAAAACCTACAGAACAACCTTACTGCATTCATACAGTATCACCATTAAAAATTGTTATAATCAGCATGTTTCAAATAACTTAAAAAAAGAAAAGACTAATTTCACTTTTCAAAATACAAGTTCCTATAAATCTGCAAATTAATGGAACACTAAATTCAAATTCCTATTTTTTCAAAATAATTTATCATTTTGAAGCATTTTCAAGGGCCACTGTTACCACACAGGTGCATATTCAATAAGAGAAGATTATTTTTACAAAGTCTGTAAAAATGAGTGGCATTATCTAAAATAAATCTCCTCAAATCTGTGTTGTATAACATCAGATAACTCCAATACAGGGGCCTTTTCCTGAGGAATTTCTCAAGTCTTTACTGATAAGCCCCAGGATTTTCTCAGGTGAATTATCAGCACCTATCATATAAAATAAACAGCTGATTAATGGTATTTTAATTGGGAAAGCAAATTTCTTTATCCTCAGACAGTTTTTAAATATAACATGATGAATTACCAGGACATTTTTTATCATCAATTACTATCGGTACCTCCTCTATAAACATAGACAACATACTTAAAAAAAGGAACAAAAAAGTGAAGTTTTGTGGTATAATTATGTCATTTATCTGGCCCTGGCCTTTCACACCCCATCACACTTTATAAGTTTATACACCTTTCATGGATGCCAATCAGCAATAAGACACACCTTTTCACAAATTCCTGTGATTTATATGTGATAGATCTACATGTGTTGGTTTCCCATGTGATAAGATATTGACTTTTAATTCCACTTCTATCCAAATTCTTTCAGCTCACATCTAAGACATCTGCATCCAACACACCCTTTGTTTTCTGAGGTATCAGCTTTCAGCAATGATTTAATAATAACAATTGATCTGTCTCTGAGAAAAACAGGTTTAATGCATATAGTGATTATTGTTGTCCTAGATTAGCCTGTGCAGTCTGTTAATCATGGACAACACTTTTTGCCTAAACTGGATTTTCGATAAGAAGAAAGTTCCTTAAAAGTGGAAAGTGTTGTCCCTGAAGTGGAAAGTGTTGTCCCTAAAGTGGAAAGTGTTGTCCCTGAAGTGGAAAGTGTTGTCCCTGAAGTGGAAAGTGTTGTCCCTGAAGTGGAAAGTGTTGTCCCTAAAGTGGAAAGTGTTGTCCCTGAAGTGGAAAGTGTTGTCCCTGAAGTGGAAAGTGTTGTCCCTGAAGTGGAAAGTGTTGTCCCTGAAGTGGAAAGTGTTGTCCCTAAAGTGGAAAGTGTTGTCCCTGAAGTGGAAAGTGTTGTCCCTCATCATCATCCTGGGTAGACTGAACAGGTTAAGCACTTAACGCACATATTAAAGCCTGTTTACCCAACACAAGGCTTAATTATTATTTTGTATGAAATTGGTTCACCAAGCAATAGATAACAGCGGTTTAACAGCACAATTGTGGGATACAAGAACTATTAAGTCATTAACTCTGGACAGTTTTTCAGTCACAGATATTTCCCAAAAATAACTTAACAGTATTTTTATTCTCAGTTTTATTTCCCCTGGATGATAGAGGATGCCTAATTATGACAGAGTCTGGTCCCTCAGAATTCCATTCAACAGGCCAATATCCCTCTACCACTAAACTTTGATGCCTGTGAAGTCCGTAGAAAATCAAATAAAGCCGCGCTCTGGGAAAATGTGGCTTAACCCTTTGCATGCTGGGAAATTTGTCGTCTGCTAAAATGTTGTCTGCTGAATTTCTAAAATTAGCATTTTCTTCGATTTTTTTCAAAGAACACTATCAAAATAGCAAACAGTTTTGATCCTGATGAGACGCCATGTTATGTGGCGTCTCATCTGGATCCAAACTGTTTGCAAAGGCCTTGTTCGGCTCCAGCACTGAAAGGGTTAATGCATGTGCATAAGGTGTTGTCCTAGCAAATTACTGGAAAGCTGCTCAGGTTTTATGCTGATTGCATATGGCCATTCTCACTTTGCTTCTGAAGGGGAAAGGGATAAGGAATATATCCTGGAGCATCCTCAGCAATGCAGGTACAATAACCTGCGCAATTCCGAATGATAAATCTGCTGGTTTTGCTCATTAATAATCATGTTTAGGAATTGGTAAGTATTTATTCTCAAACATACAGCTCCAGATTGATTCATGACTTACTCACTTCTTGTTTGTAATACTACAGCAGCATCCCAGAAAAATAATGCTTGAGACTAAGTTGTTATATTTACCAGTGACCTATCCACCAGTCCACTTGGGCATTTCCATATAATTGCTTTTTTTTAAATGAGCATCAAACATGCAAATAATAAAACAGATCATACAAATTAACAAATTAAACCTTCCTTTTTTACATTACAATTTAAATACACATGATTCCGTTGTTGTTTTTTTACCCAATCTTTAATTAAAATATATAAAAAATGATATACAAACATATTTTAGCTTTTCAACACTTCGCCTTAGTGCTTTTTTCTTAGCTGTACAAACCTCTTATCTCTAAAGTTAATTATTTGCTTTATAAACATGCTTTCACAGATTTCATTCCTATAATAATATTAATGCATTCCATACATCAATCAAAATACTCTCTTTAAGTGCTGGTTTGTTTATTTGCATTCTAACTAAAACTTTATCAGGGCAAATAGGCGAGAAGTTACTGTTGTTATTTTGTCAATAAGTCTTTATTTGGTTCTTTGTGGATTAGCATTCAAAATAACAGTAATGGGAACTGCACCAGAGATCAGACAATTATTTATAAAAGAAATTCGAAGAGGATTAGAGCATGGTCATTTCCTCATTTAATAGATTATTAATGGAAAAAAGTAACAACCTACATAATAATTATTTATCATTTATCCCATTATCACACCTGCATTAACATTAAATACTAGACCCTCTTTTAAATACGGGTGTATTTCAACATTGTTGAATACAGCAAACTTGTTCAGTACCATGACATCATTTTGTTTATTTTAATGTCTTCATTTTGTATTCTTTGTTTATCCATCTTACATTAATGATTTAACATACAAGATAAGTATAGAATAAGCTGTAATATAATTATTTGAGGTATTTAGAAATATTCGAGGTATTTAGATTCATATATAATTGTTTTTTAAACACACATGGTAGGTACTAATATTGGTGGTTTTAAACTCTGCATTTATAACAATCTGAACACATTCAGTGGTAAAACAATGGAAAACAAATATAACTAACAAAACATGTCAATTATTGTAATGATAATGTATAAAATATAGACGTTGTACAAACACAAGATTTTACATCTTGGTTGCAGCAATATCAATTACCATCTTGATCAAAGCTGCAACAAAATTTCTGCTTCTATAAACATGGATAATAGGTGAAAACCACAAAACACAACTTGTTTTTTCCATGTTACATAATATACTTGAAACAAACTGTGCAAGTAAACACATAAAGCGCAGCAATTAATCTGCATTGGTTTGTCAAGACAGACATAGACAGTGGAGGGGGTCAATTGTTTCTCCTCTGCAAACTCTACAAAAACAATTAATCAAATGATTTCACCCTTCCCATGCAGACAGAACGATAACGAAATACATTAGAACCACCCATCTATCTTGCAATGTTTTTGTTAATGTTCTTTGGATGTTCTTATATCAATTTTGATCAGAGCAATAGTCTTTAAACTTGATAATCCTGTCTTTGCATACAAACTGAAAGGAAGGCATTTCTAGTAACAAAAAATTAACAGGCAAAGGGTCCTCCTTCCATTATATAATACCTACTAAAGTTTTATGGAATTTGTTCAATGCATGTCCTACACTTTGGGAAACACAATCAGTTAAACAAAACCTAAGTTGCTTACATAGTGACATAAACACAGACTGATTCAAAAATGCTATTGCAGACATTACCTCCTGTCCCTGCTTGTTACATGCTATTGTAGACATTACCTCCTGCCCTTGCTTGTTACATGCTATTGTAGACATTACTTCCTACCCCTGCTTGTTACATGTTATTGTATACATAACCTCCTTCTCCTGCTTTTTACAATGTATTGTAGATATTACCTCCTGCCCCTGCTTGTAACATGCTATTGTAGACATTTCCTCCTGCCTCTGCTTGTTACATGATATTGTTGGCATAACTTTCTGGCCAAGCTTGTTACATAATATTGTAGGCATAACTTCCTGGCCCTGCTTGCTACATGCTATTGTAGACATTATCTCCGTGTCCTGCTTGTTACATGCTATTGTAGACATAACCTCCTGCCCCTGCTTGTTACATGCTATTGTAGACATAACTGCCTGTCCCCGTTTGTTACATGCTATTGTAGACATAACCTTCTGCCCCTGCTTGTTACATGCTATTGTAGACATTACTGCCTGTCCCCGTTTGTTACATGCTATTGTAGACATTACCTCCTGCCCCTGCTGGTTTCATGCATATTTTATATGTTACCTCCTGCCTTTGCTTGTTACATGCTATTGTAGACATTACCTTTGACCCCTGCTTGTTACATGCTATTGTAGACATTACCTCTGACCCCCGTTTGTTACATGCTATTGTAGACATTACCTCCTGCCTCTGCTTGTTACATGCTATTGTAGACATTACCTCTGACCCCTGCTTGTTACATGCTATTATAGACAAAACCTCCTCCCCTCCCTTACTTGTTTCATGCTATTGTAGATGTTACCTCCTGCCCCTGCTTGTTACACGCTTTTGTAGAAATAACTTCCTGGCCGTGCTTGTTGCATGCTTTTGTAAACATAACTTCCGTCACCTGCATTTTACATGCTATTGTATACATTATCTCCTGCCTGTGCTTGTAACATGCTTCTGTAGACATTATCTCTGTTCCCTGCTTGTAACATGCTATTGCAGACATTACATCCTGCCCCTGCTTGTTACATGTTATTGTAGACACTACCTCCTGCCCCTACTTGTTACATGCTATTGTAGACATTACTTCCTTCCCCTGCTTGATACATGTTATTGTATACATAACCTCCTTCTCCTGCTTTTTACAAGGTATTGTAGATATTACCTCCTGCCCCTGCTTGTAACATGCTTTTGTAGACATTACCTCCTGCCTCTGCTTGTTACATGCTATTGTTGGCATAACTTTTTGGCCAAGCTTGTTACATAATATTGTAGGCATAACTTCCTGGCCCTGCTTGCTACATGCTATTGTAGACATTACCTCCGTGTCCTGCTTGTTACATGCTATTGTAGACATAACCTCCTGCCCCTGCTTGTTACATGCTATTGTAGACATAACTGCCTGTCCCGGTTTGTTACATGCTATTGTAGACATAACCTCCTGCCCCTGCTTGTTACATGCTATTGTAGACATTACTGCCTGTCCCCGTTTGTTACATGCTATTGTAGACATTACCTCCTGCCCCTGCTGGTTTCATGCATATTTTATATGTTACCTCCAGCCTTTGCTTGTTACATGCTATTGTAGACATTACCTTTGACCCCTGCTTGTTACATGCTATTGTAGACATTACCTCTGACCCCCGTTTGTTACATGCTATTGTAGACATTACCTCCTGCCTCTGCTTGTTACATGCTATTGTAGACATTACCTCTGACCCCTGCTTGTTACATGCTATTATAGACAAAACCTCCTCCCCTCCCCTACTTGTTTCATGCTATTGTAGATGTTACCTCCTGCCCCTGCTTGTTACACGCTTTTGTAGAAATAACTTCCTGGCCGTGCTTGTTGCGTGCTTTTGTAAAAATAACTTCCGTCACCTGCTTTTTACATGCTATTGTATACATTATCTCCTGCCTGTGCTTGTAACAGGCTTCTGTAGACATTATCTCTGTTCCCTGCTTGTAGGTTACAATACACTAAATGATCGCTTCATGTAGGGCTGTACTCTCTAAAAAAATATCATAGTTGACAGGAAGGCATGTTTGACACTTTTTACCATTATTGGGGTGTGATCTTGCGGAGATAATGGTAGGGCATGAATAGGTGTTCACAACTGAATCCCTGAAATATGATACACTTGAAGACTAAAGTAAACCATTGCAGTAGAAAAGGTTACATTTCACTAAGAAACGGCCGGAAAAAAAAGTTGCAAAAACAGTCGATTTTGATTTGTGTCAAGTTCTTTCTTGCTTTGTACATGACATATCTTTTTTATTGCATAAATCGATTCCGCTTAGAATGGCCTTTAAGAAAAGGTATGGTTATGGGGGTCTCTATGTGCAAAATGTTGCATTTATTTTCGCTCAAAGTTGTCGCTTTTACATTGAATTATATAGGGAAACTATTTGGTGTATTATGACCTAAACGCAAAACCAGGCCTAGTCACAAAGGAGCTGTATTTACAGAAAATCATCATTTTTTTAGTGGCATATGACGCGTTTTGGCAAATTTCACGGAATAAATGCGTTTGTTTCGCGAATTTAAGGAGCATCGTGAGTTTTTAAGAAAAAAATACGTTTTCAGAGGAAAATAAGAAAAAAAAACATACAAAAACTCGTCTTGAGCATCTCAAATCGCAACAATTTGTGCTGAAAGAGCTCATGAACACGTTTTAATAGTTGTTTACTTCTTTTTCTACATAGCTTGTAACAATATTCCAGTAATTTGACCGATTGTAATTATTTAGGGTAATCGTTTTGCGCCTGAACGCCCTTTATAAATCAAAGCTCCGAACGCGAAAGCCACATGGCTTATCAGGCGTTATAATAAAATGCATTTTCAAGCATTTCTACGTGAAAGATCGGTCTGAAAATTGGCATGCACATAGAAAATAGGTTAATAAGTATCGAGAAGTGCTTATTTTTCGCGATGTTAACAGTCAACGTTGTCTTATAGGTTACAATACACTAAATGATCGCTTCATGTAGGGCTGTACTCTCTAAAAAAATATCATAGTTGACAGGAAGGCATGTTTGACACTTTTTACCATTATTGGGGTGTGATCTTGCGGAGATAATGCTAGGGCATGAATAGGTGTTCACAACTGAATCCCTGAAATATGATACACTTGAAGACTAAAGTAAACCATTGCAGTAGAAAAGGTTACATTTCACTAAGAAACGGCCGAAAAAAAAAGTTGCAAAAACAGTCGATTTTGATTTGTGTCAAGTTCTTTCTTGCTTTGTACATGACATATCTTTTTTATTGCATAAATCGATTCCGCTTAGAATGGCCTTTAAGAAAAGGTATGGTTATGGGGGTCTCTATGTGCAAAATGTTGCATTTATTTTCGCTCAAAGTTGTCGCTTTTACATTGAATTATATAGGGAAACTATTTGGTGTATTATGACCTGTAACATGCTATTGCAGACACTACCTCCTGCCCCTACTTGTTACATGCTATTGTGGAGATTACCCCCTGTCCCTGCTTGTTAAATGATATTGTAGACATAACTTTCATCCCCTGTTTGTTACATGCTATTGTAGACATTACCTCCATTCCCTGCTTGTTACATGCTATAATGGACATTACCTGCTGCCCCTGCTTGTTAAATGCTATAGTAGACATACCTTCCTGCCTCTGCTTGTTACATGCTTTTGTAGACATTACCTCCCTGACCCAGCTTGTTACATGCTATGGAAGACATTACTTCCTTGCCCTGCCTGTTACATGCTATTGTAGACACTACCTCCTGGCCTTGCTTGTTGCATGCTATTGCAGACATAACATCCTCTCCCCCTTGTTGCATGCTATTGTAGACATTACCTCTGTCACCTGCTTGTTACATGCTATTGTAGACATTATCTTCCTTCCCCTGCTTGTTTCATGCTATGGAAGACATAACTTCCTGTCCATGCTTGTTTCATGCTATTGTATACATAGCTTCCTTTACCTGCTTGTTTTATTCTATTGTAGACATTACCTCTGTTCCCTGCTTGTCCCTGAATCTCATCCACTCGCCCATGTCCTCCCTCTGATATTCCAACAGGAACTGCTCTGTGTACTCCTGACCCTGCAAGCACAATGTTGCGTTATTATGAAAACCATTAATTTTTTACATCATTTTCTTTTTCCATATTTGATCTCAAATACATTTTACATTTCAACCAGAAAACATTAGCATAATGTCAATGTTTTACAATCTCCTCCCTAAGAGTATGTGACTGTTTCTTTATTTAATTATTTTTAGCTTGACTTTGACCTCCATCCTCTATGGACACAATGACCTCTGCCTAACCTAGTTATGAAGGTCCCAGGCCTATGAACTCTTTAGAAATCACTCCTACAAGATTTGGTCTTGCCATCGTTCCAAAATATGCAAAACAAAATACCTCTGCCTTGCCTTTTTCCAAGAGATTAAGAATAGAATAATAATTGTGTATTAACATTATTATAAACTTTATAACAATAAAGGTCCCTGATAGTTTAAACTATTTCATGTAATTATGTTTCTCTTTCTAATATTTTTTGGTAAATCTTTTACTTTAACATTTTAAGGTGCCAGAGTACGAGAAATAGTGCTGTTGTAAACAACTTATTTTCTGGAATCTATCATAACTAGCTGCTCCCCTCATAAACCAGATAACCAGTTGACAATGAGCTTTAAACCTCAAAGGGGGCAGTTATTATTTTATGGAATCTGGAGCCCTCATGGAAGTCATAAATTACTGGGCTTATCTGGACTATTTGTAAGTAGAGCCTCTAATGATAAGTGGAAAATATGTCGCATGATAAGAATGGTGTGAATTATGGGTAGTTTTGTTAATTTCTGTAATTTATCCCAGCAATTGAAATAAAATGATTTTGTTTTTCACAAAAAACATGCATTTCAAAGTTACACATGCTGAAAATGTATTAAAATTATGTTTAAAATTGTTTTCACAGAAACTAGATATGAATAATAAAATTAAATGTTATTGTTTTATCTAAACTTTCCAATTTATTTGGAGTAATAAAAAAAGCTTGCACATTCCCAGTATTTTGCCTCTTATCTCTCAGTCTTAGTGCAGGACAGATTTAACTCTTTATCATTTAGATATGTATTTTGACCCATTTGTAGTCCCTTAGAAAGTTCCATTTAATTAAATACCTTTCTTACTAGATTCAAGTTTTAAAGGCTTCATTTCCAACCCTTAGTTACTGATGAGCAGCAAACAGTGTAAAACCTAAACAGACTGCATAAAGTTGCGCACAATACAAGTATGGTAATATGAAAACACACAAGAAGTGTCTTTCAGGCCAAACCATGAAAGCTGAAAACAATCTTCTTGTTGTGAGCTGATGACCCAGGAGAATATTTTGGAAGTTCTTCATTATAATTGATTGGTTACAAAGGTGATCAATATATGACAATCTAGTTAAAATAAATTATTGCTAACTACTAAATACTTTTTGCAGACGAACACTATTCTCAAAGGTCTGGCACTTATTTGATGAGCAGTTATTCAGCAATAACCAAAGAAATTTATCTCATGGAATAATTAGGAACAATAGTTTCTTGATTGTTGTGAAAATGGCTATCACATCCTAGCACATTTGTGTTTTATTGCATTGATAGCATGCAAGATGGTTACAAGGCATTTGTACAATGATAAAACCCTAAATAAGATATTGTTCTGCAAAGACCACTGCTGTTTTATCTTGTCTTTTATAACTAATAGCTTGTATCTAGTTATATATCAGCAAACTCATTATTTTCATACTTGCTGCACCCAATCCTTTTCTGACATTTTTTTTATTATTTATGTTCATAGATTTATCTAAGCATTTTGTTAAACAAGACTGGCAAGCTTTTACTCTAACAGCATGAAATTGAAAACTACTGGAATGTGATTGAACCTCTTACTGAAAAATAAAATGTATCTTTGAATAAAAAATATTTACTATAGTTAAATGCAAATAAACATGGCCACCATGTTTCTTGTTTACACAAATGGTAACTAATTTCATTATTACTAATTGTAATAAACAGTTAGGCACAGACAAATACAAAATTGCCAGCTATGTTACTTGACAAACCTGGCCATTCCCAAAGCGTCCCTGGATCTCCACCATGGTTACCACGGAGAGTTTGCCGAGGTCAATCTGCAGGTACTCATATGAGTTCTGGCTGATCATCGGTTTGGGACACCAGGCTCCTCCCATCGTCTCTGTACGTATCCTAGCAACAAACACACATAGAGGTCAGGGGACAGTATCCTAGCAACAAACACACATAGATGTCAGGGGTCAGTATCATGGAAACAAACAAACATGTAGAGGTTAGGGGTCAGTATCCTAGCAACAAACACACATAGAGGTCAGTATCCTAGAAACAAACACACATACAGGTCAGAGATCAGTATCCTTGAAACATACACAGAGGTCAGTCTCCTAGCACCAAACACACAAGTAGAGGTCAGGGGTCAGTATCCTAGGAACTATTAAAGATAAAGGTCAGGTCGGTTTCCTAACCAGCAAGCAAGCACATCCAAATATGACTCTGCTCATCATGACTTTTGGTAACATTAAACAGCACTGATATAAACTTAGTACTATTTAATAACAGTAACAACAGCCTCAAGTCCTACAGCCAATATCTTATGTACCCAACTTTATGCCCATTTTATTGACCAACAATAACATTCATCAGACTGTTTATTTCAATAACATCAGTGTTGGCTATTATTTATAATGCTTCAAATATATTGAATATTACCCCAAGCAATCAGCCACACTCAAAAAGCCGTAAAAGCAAAACACAAACATTTGTTGTCGGAATTAATTGCACAACTGGGCTTATATTCGTGTTTCACATATAAAAATCACCATATGTGAGATAGACATCAAAATTCTTTGCTTATGAGCAAAAAAATAATTTAACACCCGGGTTTCTGTCATAAGAACTGTTTGCAGAAATTATGTGCAAAATGAATTTGTTAACACATTAAGAGGTAATTAATCATGTTTCAATTATGTAAGCTATTAAACTCAAGAGCTCTTGAGAGATAAGTTCAAATGTCTTTGAATGTACAGATGTTCACAAATGCAAGCAATAATGAGGATCAAAAACAACATACCGGTAATGCATCACTTTTTAAGCAGTAAAAAATGAAACTTTTTTAACCCTTTCAGTGCGGGAACCGCATTTTGAAGGCCTGTGCAAACAGTTTGGTACCAGATTAGACGCCACAGAACGTGGCGTCTCATCAGGATCCAAACTGTTTGCTATTTTGATAGTATTATTTGAAAAAAATCGAAGAAAATGCTAATTTTAGAAATTTAGCAGACAACATTTTAGCAGATGACAAATTTCCCAGCATGCAAAGGGTTAATAACCCGAGTCTCAATCTGGGAAACGGTGCTTAACGCAAGTGTGCTAAGTATCGTCCTAGATTAGCCAACGCAGTCTGCACAGGCTTATCAGGGACAACATTTTCTGCCTGAACTTGATTTCTGTTTAGAAGAGACTTCCTTTATAACCGAACAATTCCATGAAAGTGGCGTCCCTGATTAGCATGTTAAGATTGCAAATGCTTTAAGACCAGTTTTCCCAGAACACGATTTATTTTAGCAGTGTAATATTATATTAAACTGTTTACAGTGTTTAGTATTGTTTCTTCTAACAGCAACAGTTTGAGGCTCATTACAGCTGGCAACAAAAAAATGTCCAAAGAAACACTGAAGTGAGATTGATGAAAGCTGCTGTGGGGGTCATTAGCAGTAATCAAAAGGAGGTTAATGTCTGTGATCTCCCAGTGACATTAACACAAATACCAGGGTTCATATTCTGTCAAACTCAGGCACTTCTGTTGTTTTTTGATACTGTAAAATCATTTATATTTGTCAGATTGAAATTTTGTTTTAAAAAAAGACTTATGTGGACGCATAACTTTGAAGATTTCTGATTTTGGAAAAAAAGGGGAATTCACATTGGCTGTCTTCCGATGTGTTTTTGATAATTTTGCGCATTGGACAACCCACCAAATCAAAAAAAAAATATTGTGCCACAAATAATAATGATTTTACAGTAACTGAGAATATGTCTCGGAAAAATAGCAAATGTTGCTTTTTGACTTGTAAAAGCCTCCATTTTTCATCAGAATTATATAATAAACGACTTTGGTCTGACAAAATATGCTGAATGTGAAAAAAAAAGTAGATTGTGAACTAAAAATATGCCGCCAGAGTTACACCAGACCAGCCTGTGCCTCCCGGTCCAGTAATGAGACCACTCAGCCTCTGGTGATTTAATATTTGAGCAGTACTCTGTGAAAATGGGGTTTAATGCATGTGTGCAAAGTGCTGTCCCAGATTAGCCAGTGCAGTCCCCACAGGATAATCAGGGACAACACTTCCGCCTTAACTGGATTTTTTGCTCAGAAGAGACTAACTTTAGACGAAAAATACAATAAAAGCGGAAAGTGTCTTCTCTGATTATCTGGTGCGGACTGCACAGGCTAATCTGGTATGACACTGCACAAATGCATTATTATTTAAATCCCCTTTTCACAGAGCAAGGGTCATCTATACACTTCAACACCGTTATTTCGAACACCGATAATCCGAAGTCACCGTTGTTTCGAAGTATTTTGCGGGTCCCGATATTGGTTCTCCTTTGTTTAATGTAAAACTTCATTGTTAATCCGAACTTCGTTAAACCGAAGAAATCATTAATTCGAAGTGATGCAGTCGGTCCCAACACTATAATTTGCACCTTATTAACAATCTTTAATCTGAAGTTAAAACTGCAAAATACTGAGCGTAATTTCACACCTTTGTCGTGGCTCGTCACAAGCCGATAATTACACCTTTGTCGTCTGCGCGAACGCCGGTGTTCAGAGAGACATCGCGTATTAGTAAAAAAAAATGTTAATTAATTTCCGAAAATGTATTAATATGTATGTTTGTCTGATAATTTGTGCTTTTCATTATATTTTATATGTTCTGTAATAAGACAAAAATAAAAACAAGAAAAATAATCGTTTTATTCCTCCGTTTGTTACAAATGGAAAACTATTGCTTTCTGACTAATTTACGCTTTTCAGTAAGCGTGTAACCGAACCATGTGAATTCCATAACGTTTCATTTTTTACAGAATCAAAGATGTCTTCAGTCAAATGTTTATTTCTAATAATCGTTAATCCGAAGTTTTTTTAACGGTCCCGACGACTTCGAAATAACGGTGTTGAAGTGTAATTGATTTCCTGATCTGACCTAAATAAAAAAGTTATTGCAAATTATTAATATTCTACATAATAAATAGTTTTTAATGGAAAAATGAAGCCATTATTATACCATATCAAATTAAATTGTAATCAATATTTTACTTTCACATGTGAGCTCAATATATTACCTGCTAAAGACTGTCAATCAAATTCATAATGACCTATAATAAATGATGGAAAATGTCTATTCAAATGTAAAATAACACTTTAAAATCCCAAATTACACCCATGAGGTTTGAAATTCTACAAATTCTTCAAAACTGCCATTTGTATGACGTTAATCGTAATGACAGTTGAAAGAATTCCATTACAATGACAAAAGAACATGATTATTAATTTATAATGTGGTAATTAACTATTTGCTAAGTAATAGAGAATCAACAGGCTATAACAACATGTGAATAATCAGAATCAGAAATTATGTCCACCCACTGCCAATATTGCGGAATCCCAACATGCAGTGTTATGAGTTATATCATAAACACACGAGCCGTGCTCTGTGAAAACCGTGCTTAATGCATGTGCTTAAAGTATCGTTCCAGACTAGCCTGTGAAGTTATCACATGCTAATCAGGGATAACAATTTCTTGCCTTAAATAGATTTTTAATCGAAGAGACTTCTTGTACATAAACGATTCCCCCAATAACAGTGAAAAGTGCTGTCCCTGATTTGCCTATGTGGACTGTACAGACTCATCTGAGACTACACTGTACACACATGCATTTAGCCACGTTTTCCCAGAATGCCACTCACTTTATGACAAAGTGAAAACTGTTAGAAGTGTTTAAGGAGCTGTTATTTGTCCCCAACTGGTGAAACTGGAGGGGACTTACAGTGTATGGTTGGCGCTCTGTCTGTGACAGTCTGTCAGTCTGTCACACTTTTCTGGATCCTGCGATAACTTTAAAAGTTTTTCATATCTTTTCATGAAACTTTAAACATGGACAGATGGCAACATGGAGATAATGCATGTCATTTCATTTTGTTCCTACGTCAAGAATTCTGGTTGCTATGTTTGCAAATAGACTAGAAATATTGCTGAAAATGGTGGAGTTTCACCGGTATACTATGTATAGTAACATTGTCAGCTTAATGTTTCGTTCTTTTGTCTTCAATATTTGAGAAATTGTGTCTAAAAAGTTTCAGTGCACTATATAATTAGCTCCTAAAAATGTACATTGCTGATGAAACATGTCAGTGCAACTTTAACCATGTACATGCAACATGAGTACAACTTTCACCAAATGCATTAAAAACTGTGAGTACAACTTTCACTAAATATGTGAAGCATGACTACAATTTTCACGAAATACATGAAACATGAGTACAACTTTCCCCGAGTACTCAGTATAATTGTATATCATGTTATGACTTGTGCCCGTTGAGGGTTACCAGTGGTAACCCTCTACGGGCGCAATTAGTCATAATCAGATATACAATTATAATTAAAGTTTCAACAATTAATTAACCCTTCACCACTTAGATACATATTTTGACGCATTTGTGGTACCTTAGAAAGTTAAATATAATTAAAGATTTTTCTGACTAGATTCAAGTTTTAAAGGCTTCACTTGCAATCCTTAGATACCGATGAGCAGCAAACAGCATAAAACCTGAAGAGACTGCGAGTTACTCGCAGGCTGTTCTTGTTTTATGCTGTTTGCACATAGCCATTTTCACTCTGCTTCTGATTTGTGGTAGATGGACCCACACACAAATAATCACACATAATAAAATAACATTTATAAGTTACAGAAATAAAATGTTTCTTTTATTATTGCATAACTGTTATTGTAACCACTGTTTGATTACATTTCGTTGGAATTTATTGCTAATAAAATGGCATATGTTCATTTTATGACCTAGCACCCTTTTGATGTACATATGCCTTTCTGGTATTTTTTCCCATCTGCTATTATTGCTCACATTGACTAAAATATAGACATACTAAGCTAAACAATTTTATCCCATTTTCAACGCGACATTGATGGTATAACACCTTATGAAATATACTAGCATGTATTCAACACTGTGGGATATACCTGTCGCGTGCACGGACTATTTTTTACTTTACCACTGAATGATTTTTCATAAGAAATAAAGTCGAAAAAAAACTTTAGCTTCAAAATTATACGACCTTCAACCTTAAAATCTAGTCATATGACATAATTTTTCGCCATCCGTATAATGATGAATCAGCTGAAAATGACACTTATTGCATCATTTTCCCCCCAACAAATTTGACGATTTATTATAAACGCAACTTATTTCACATGTACATGTACTGCAGGGATCATATTTTTTTCGGTTTTGTCGGTCCTAGACCGATTGGGGTCATGAAAGACCGATTGCAAATCCCAAAGAGTCGGTCCGATTCTGTTTGCTAAAATTCCCATGTCATGAAATCGATTACGCAGTGCACATGCTACATGTAGCAAACCCTAATTACATTCTTATTTCGATTAGGTGTGATAAACCATTCACTGCAGTCTCTAAACCGGTCAGGACCAGTCTATTGCACGTCGGCCGACTAGCATCAGCGTATGACCCCAAACAACGAAGATTCGCGTGGTTGTGTATTAGTCAAGCGTGAGTAACCTAGTGTCAATATCAATCGATAATTTCACCGGCTTATACCTAGCACACTATTCGGTCCGTAATGTGTGCTCGTCCACGATAAAATCGTTGACAGTTACTTCGGAGATTAAAACCTCGATGTTGTCCTCATGGAAATTGTGCATTTCATGCATGATACAGTCAGTAAACTTTCATATAAACAAAGAAGAAAATCGGATATTCTGCAATAATTGTGGGCGGACCTTATACACTGAAAGCACGTGCTGTAACTAAACAAAACATGCTGATACATTTTTTCCAGCGTAATAATCTGGCAATAAATGAATGAAAGTTGCAGTTTTGATTGACAGAACAGCCGAAAGTTATTTTTATGGGCGGAACTTCACGACACAATAAAAATAATATACATTGTATAAATCTTTAGTTTTGTTTGTTGTTGAATAACCCACAAACGGAAGTTAAGATGCGTGGTTTTTAATCAATCGTGCTTCGCACTCGTGATTTTATCCCTACGCATCTTAACTATCGGCCGTGGTTTATTCTACAACAAACTAAAACGTACACGAATTGTTTTTCAACTATTTGGTTTTATTATTGTCAGTAACCAACCTACGCACAGACATTTGTTAGATTCAATGCATGTGTGTAAGCTATTATCGAGTCGACAATGATTTAAAACATCGGTATAGACTCACACAGATTAATAATATTGACAACGATGAAAAGTCAGATAAAACAGTTACCGAAACAACAATGAAATAGCTAATGATAAAACCAATTGAGAAAACTCGTATGTTCCGTTTAAAAAATGCTTAAGGCAATTTAACTTGTACATTATTATACCCTCTTCATGAATGGCAAAATCATTGGTATGTATTTTAACGTAATTTGTCATTATTTCGGATGAAAATTTTGGGACACTTTTTCCCCATTTAAATCCAGACCGATTGATGTTGCTGGAAAATATGATCCCTGATGTACTATATATCGACATATTTGAATTGTCAATTTATCACATTTTCCTTATTTCGTGTAATGTGCATTGTTTATAACCCATGCATATACTTTTGAGATTTAAGAATGTACAACAAGCCATACATATATTGCACAATTCATAAATAATCTGCAATATTTGCTTTCCGATTTAATTCACGTTAGGCATAGAGCTGTGTAAAGTATAAGATGGTAAAAATAGCACCACACTGGAATTCGGAGCGTCGCATTTTGTACACGGGTATTATCCACTCATTTATTTGTTGTGTAATGGAATATTTTCATTCTTTGTGTATTTATATATTAAATTATTTTCTTGTACAATAAGCGCATTTACCGTAGACAAATAAAAAAAGTGTGCAAGTTTAAACATAATTATGTTTGTATGCAGAAATCTGCAAATGCAACCAAGTTTACCAACAGCTATTAATATTTGATAAACTGCTCCGGTTCATTTTAACAGCAGTAATGTAGAGTACATGACGTAGCGTGTAACAAAGAAGAAAGTTTATTGAGTTTGTAAACTCATTTGAATATAGTGATAGGATGGCATAAGGGTCTTTATTTAACTATGCTAAAATAATTATTAAAGACCCTAGATGCAAAATAGTCAATTATTGAGTTAAATGGATTATTAGATGGATTTTAAAGGATAATTAAAGGTAAGATACTAGTTCGAACGTGTTTTGCTTTTTTTTTACTTTTGTCGTTCCCTGTTTTTGGGAAAAAATTTGATTTTAACATGGACGCCATTGATGCACCTGATCACACACGGCATACCCATAACATTATATAAAAAACACGTTCTGCGCGTACTTAAATTCGTCGTCCGAAGTCGGAAAACGTATTGCCCTGTATATTAGGTCAAATAAAGTGTCAGTCGCTGCAATTGTCTGTTTACTCGTCGAAATTGTCAAGGTCATCGACGGTGTACATGTATGTTGAAATCGACATCATTATGTCAGGAAGCAATCGCCGCCATATTGGATTTTGATCATTTTCTTTCGAAAATAAAATGAATTATAGTAAAGTAAAATCTTCTTTTTGCGGTCGTAATGTGTTACAATTCGGATACTGCGTAAAATTGAATCGAAGCATATGGTAATATTTTTACTTGTTTTACAGTTTGTATGTGAATTTTTTAAAGACTATTTTGCGTACCAGAACAAATACATTTATATCACTACGCATGGTTACATTTGTTAGATTTTAAGCGCTTTTAAGACTGAATTAAAATTATTGTTAAGGTTATTAGATCTATTTATGTTAAATGTCACGTTGAAAAAAATCAAATGGGATAATAGAATACAAGGATTAGCGTTGAATACAGAGAAGTTTATGTTGCTCGGCTCGAACACCGAAAGCGCTCGCCAAGGCTCGCGCTCCCAGTGTTCTAAGCCTCGCAGCATTAACTCTGTATTCAACGCTAACCTAGTATTCTCTATGGATATGGTTTTGTACTAGACAAACATATCTGAATTTACAATAAATTCTTTTTTGTATTACTATTAATAGACTTTTTAATTTCAAAAGAGACAAATATCTTCTTAAAGTGAGACAATTAAGTTAGATACCGATTCAATAAATTGTAATATGAACATAGAACTTGCAAAGGGCTGTATAATCCTTGCTCTGTGAAAATGGGGCTTGATGTATGTGCATCCCAGATCAGCCTGTGCAGTCTGCACAGGCATTTCACCCCATTTTCTCAGAGCACTCAAATTAACAAGAAACCGTCGGAGCCGGTGATTCTCCCCAAAGGTTTTTTGTCACATTATTGCACTTTATATTCAGATAAAAGGAAAAGTCTTGAGGGCACAGTAGTTGGGGGACAAGAATATTTTTATAGAAAATTTCAAAGGGACATAACTCTGTGAAAAATCATCCGACCAGAACCCGCTGATAATATGCACATCTCCTCTTGGTAGTGAAGCTTCCCATAAAGTTTCATTGAATTCTGGTCATTAGTTGCTGAGAAATAGCCGGGACAATAATTGCACTATATGAACAGTTAATGGAAAATTTCAAAGGGCCATAACTCTGTGAAAAATCATCCGACCAGAGCCCGCTGATAATATGCAAATCTCCTCTTGGTAGTGAAGCTTCCCATAAAGTTTTATTAAATTCCGGTCTTTAGTTGCTGAGAAATAGCCCGGACAAAAATTGTGCACTGACGGACGGACCGACACAAGGACGGACAGACGAAGCGGCGACTATATGCTCCCCCGAAAACAAATTTTGGGGGAGCATAATAAACATAGAACTTGCATGAAATGTGTTGGCTTTCTTATCTGTTTTTGTAAAGCTGGATGAAAAATGCACTGGAACTACAAAAAGCGGAGCAATAACTTCTCTAAACTGCCACATTACTCTACATGCAAGCTTGTAAATCAAGACTTTAATATACTGAGCTTTGAATATTATCTCAGAACATCTCACATTTAACTGTTCCTTGTATGCTGGTCAGGTTTCCAGAGTTTCAAAGTGTTCCTAAGAGCTCTCAAGAATCAAAACTCAAACCTTCAAGTATTATCTTTTTTCACCTGCTGCAACATTTCAGTATGGAGAAAATATTGCTGATTACAGCTCTTGATACTTTTAATAGAAATCATCACATTATATAAACAATAATTACATAATGGTGCAAAATGTTTGTTTTGGCTGCACATACATCCGCAAAACCCAAATATCCTGTCTTGTATACTTCATTGCTCAATTGTTTATTTGTATTGAAGAGTCGCCAACAATTTCATTGAATTCCTCTAATCTAACATATCTGTTTGTTCACTGCCAACCTACTAATTGTCTTTTGAGCACCCAATTCTGTCTGAAAACCAAACAGTCATCAACAATACAAAATTGAGTCTTGAAATCTTTTGAAATTCATGTTAACAAACACTTTACAACAAGCAATTTTAATTGTAATGTGAATTCCTGGAGAAAAGAATCTACTGGTAGAATCTATAATTATGTGTCTTGAAGACATGGACAAATAAAAGTTACCGGTAGATGTTTCAAGGAGTTTGAACATAGCTGCCAATTTTTTTATACACCAATACAGACGTTCGAACCCATTGTTGCACAGTTCTTTCTACATTAGCTGCAGCCTACTGAATAAAACAACAACAACAACAAATATTCATGGCAACACAATCATTTCAATCAAAAAGCTTCTGAAATTCCATTTCAGTTGAAATCCCTTTTAGTCCCTAACCAATATTTCCTCAAACTCATCTGTATCTTTAAAATGATCAGCAATTTACATATTTAACTCCTCAACGTTATCAAAATTGGCGCCCAAGTATAGAAAGCCCTCACTATACTGTCGCCCTAAAATCTTCCCTTAACTGAAAGACCAATTATGTGTGATGAAATATATTTAATATGTCTCGGCTTGCTTTTACATGAGGAATTCATGCAAATTCAGACGATGTAAAGGAAACCTAAAACTCGACTGAAAAATGAGCAAGTGACAATGTGACTATTGTCTTATAAGAATCTAAAACAGCGTATATATGACATTTAAATTTGTTGACAAATTTTATAATGCTACATTAATGTTATATAATGTGTTCATATGAGCTGGTTATATAATATAATGAAAGTAAGTGAAGATAGGGAACAGGAGTCCAATTTGGCTTAAGTTTGAATATCAAAAACTTTATTACAATATTGTTGATTTACAGTGGCAGTTTGATACACTTTCCTAAATATAACTATTACTGACTAACTTCAACCTTCTACCATAGAACACATTAACGTCTTTTTATTCCCATCCAGGGATCATATTTTCCCGCAACATCAATCGGTCTGGATTTTAATGGGGAAAAAGTGTCCGAAAATTTATATTTGAAATCATGACAAATTACGTTAAAATATATACCATTGATTTTGCCATAAATGAAGGTGGTATAATAAATGTACAAGTTAAATTCCCTTAGGCATTTATTTTTAACGGAACATACGAGTTTTCTCACTTGGTTTTATCATTTGCTATTTCATTGTTGTTTTGTGTGCTGTTTCATCTGACTTTTTTATCGTTGTCAATTATATTATTAATCTGTGTAAGTCTATACCGATGTTTTAAATTGTTGTCGACACGATAATAGCTTACAAACATGCAGTGAACCAAACAAATGTCTGTGCGTAGGTTGGCTACTGACAATAACAAAACCAAATAGTTAAGAAACAATTTGTGTACGTTATAGTTTGTTGTCGAATAAAAATAAACTTCGGCTGTTCTGTCGATCAGATCCGCGACTTTCATTCATTTATTGCCGGATTATTACGCTGGAGGAAAATGTATCGGCATGCTTTGTTTAGTTACACCGCGTGCTTTCAGTGTATAAGGTCCGCCCACAATTATTGCAGAATATCCGATTTTCTTCTTTGTTTATATTTTCTGTTTATATAAAAGTTTACTGTTTCATGCATGAAATGCACAATTTCCACGAGGATTACATCAAGGTTTTCATCTCAAAAGTATCTGTCGACGATTTTATCGTTGACGAGCCAGGGGACGAGTACACATTGTGCTAGGTATAAGCCAGTGAAATTATTGATTGATATTGACACGGGGTTATTCACGCATGACTAATACACAACCGCGCGAATCTTTGCTGCTTGGAGTCATACTCTGATACTTGTCGGCTGACGTGTACTAAACTGGTCCTGACCAGTTTAGAGACTGCAGCGAATGGTTTGTCACACCTAATCGAGATAAGAATGTAATTAGGGTGTGTTAGCATGTGCACTGTGTAATCGATTTCATGACATGGGAATTTTAGCAAACAGAATGTTTAGAAATGTTTGGGATTTTTAATCAATCTTTCATGACCCCAATCGGTCTAGGACCGACAAAACCGAAAGAAATATGATCCCTGTTCCCATCATATAACAAAATCTCAATATACCCCACCCACTTACTCTCTCTCAATATAGTCCCTACCTACCCAACCAGTCTCAATATATCTCTCCCAAAAATTAACCCAGGTTCAATATAACCCAACCAGTCTCAACATACCTCTCCCACCCAGTTTCAATATTTCTATGATAAGATGTGTTTTTAGTTGGTCGCATTAGCTGCCGACTAAATTTACAGACCATGTTTTGCAATTCAGTATGTGCTTAGAAGCCTTAGCTATGCTAAGAACCATAACCCACTATGCTAGGAACGATTACCACTGCCTGTCTGCACTGCAGACGACGAATGCTTAGGAGCGTCTGCTCTACTACTCAGTGAGTGTATTTACCAGCTTGTAAGATGCCATTGGCCAGTCTAGTGTTTATCATTGAAATCTGTAAATATTGGCTGCTTTCAGGGAAAATGGGGTTTAATGCATGTCAAATATGATAAGCCTGTGCACAATGATTAGCCTGTGCCATGGGCACAAGCTTTATCAAGGACGACAACAGCCAACAACTTCAGTGACTTCAGCGCTTTGATTTTTATTTTGTGATTTCTTATCCTTATCCATGGCAGCTAAAATCTATGTGATCTTTTACACCTAAAATTTGTGCACTGTGTGACCAGTTTAAGTCTCAATATACCCAACCCATACAGTATCGATATGTTCTACTGTAAGAAGCTGTTTATTATATTATTTCTTATCTTTATCCATGTCATCTAAAATCTATGTGATCTTTTACATCAAACATTTGTGCACTGTATCACCATCATAGACTTGTGTTGTTGCCTGCCTTTAATAAGCGCAACTCTTGAATGTATAACTGTATGTGCATCTGATATGCCATCACAGATAAACTTGCTGCTTCATTTCCACAAATCAACTCTGCTGTGTCTACTTTCAATTAAAGATGGAAAATATAAAACCCTTTCTAGCTGATAATCAAGTAATGCATACGCATAACTGACACATTTAATTATGGCAGTTGCAGCAAATGTTATGAATATGGAGTAAGAATCAACACAATTTTAGCAAAAAGAATAAACATTGCTTTCCCATATCCTAATGCAAATATCTTACTTAGACTTTGTTTTATTGAAAGTCATAGTATGAACAATTATTGTCTTATATCTACATGGTATAATTATATAAACCATCAATTTTTTCAACTCTAATTATTTTCTTTTTTCTCAAGCATATTCAAAGAAAAGAGTATACACAGTCAAAAACTCTTTACTACACAATTTTGATTTCAAAGAGTTTTGTAACTATTCTATTGTTTTTAGAATTCTTTAAAAAAAAAAATGAGGTCTTCTTTGCAAATGATTTTTTTTCCTCAAACATTTCTTATTATTTTCAGTTCACCGTCAAGCTTGTGTTTATTAACTAAAGATCTAAAACAAAATTGACAGCAGCAACTTTCTCTTTCTATGATTGGGGTTTCAAGTACAACAACATAATTTGTAATTACCCCACATATTTTATAGCACACAAAGAATTCTCATTCCGTTTGAAGGAAAATGTTGAATTTCTGTTTACAGCGACTGCCACTGTACAAATTGCTCTTGACAAAGCAATATCTTTTTAATCACTGTGAACCAATTTAACGAAGACCTTGCCCAAATCTTTCTACGCTTTTATCTAAATGAGTAGTCTCCCTTGATTATAGTTTTATTTTTAGGTTTATCCATTTCTATGATCATGATCATCAAGATGCTTGTAGAGCCTCCAGATGAGCAGAAAACCAATCCATCACAAGCTGTCAACCTGCAGTCAGCTGATAAGCATTTCATGGATTCCAATATGTCATCACTCGTATTCTATGCTTAATTACCTCCCCTAATGGTTTCTACAATTCATCCTTGAAATAAAAGGGAATGGACAACAATCTGCAATTGTTTTTGCCTTGACAATGTGTTTCAATTATCTTTTAATTGGTTTCATAGATGAACTTTATTTGAAGAACATATTTTACACACTCAGTGTTCAAAGAAAGGTAAATGGGAAAACAATAGGAGATATAATCAGTTAGGAATCATCAGCTGACATCTATGGCCATACAAAATTATTGTTCAATAATATAAAGTGATGTGAAAACAACAGGAGACAAAAGATCAATCTGAAGTCCAACTTTACAAAGTGGACATGTTTTTTCTTTACCACAGCATGCCTACATGGCTTATCCTAACATTCTTGTCTTAGTGTTGACTATTGTGTTATGTTATTTGCAACGTGCACAGGCTAATCAAGGACGACATGTTCCGCCTACAGTGGATTTTCATTAAGATGAGATCTCCTTTACATGAAACAATCAATAAAAGGATCTGCACAAGCTAATATGGGATGACACTTTGAGCACATTGCATTAACACTTTCCCACTTAGATACGTATTTTGACGCATTTGTAGTTCCTTAGAAAGTTAAATTTATTTAAAGACCATTCTTACTAGATTTAAGTTTCTAAGGCTTCATTTTTTACCCTTAGATACTGATGAGCAGCAAACAGCATAAAACCTGAACAGACTGCAGGTTTTATGCTGTTTGCACATAGCCATTTTCACTTTGCTTCTGATTGGGAAAGGGTTACGCCAGAGAACGCCCACATAATTAATCAGACTCAGATTTTGTGGGTATTGGATGGGGGGGATGTCTTGTAAGTATGCAAGTCTGGCTATAAGTGATTATATGTGCACATGTCTCCCCCACACTAAGGTCCAGTCAAAGATGGATCCTGATATTCTGGCATAGATCAATCACTGACGGACTGTATCAGGTGAAATATTCATCACATTTGACACCCCAAATCACAAACTACTGTTTTCATTTCGCCTTTCAATGCTTCCAATCTATAACATCAAACAATCTGTATCGTAGGCTGCCAAAACAAACTTTGAAACACTTTTCTTGTAGATCGGACAAAAGTGAAAATGATCAATTACCTTTGTTTTTCATTCTTAGCTTAATGACTTTTGCAAATATGGTCATTTTGGTCACTTGAGGAGGAAAATAATTGTTTAAAAATCTATTTGAAAAGTGATTTACAAATACCATGCATTTTGAGCCATAAATCATCTGCCTGGGATTATCTGTCAGATCTTAATGAGAATGGACACAAATATCTCCCTGTGCATATTAAGTATTGATAGATGGGTCTTCATGAGAGGTTACATGTCACTCAACGCCACAGTGATGAGTAGCCGCAAAGGTGGGCTACAATAGATAAGACAGAGACCCCAGATAGGCTACTTCCGATGCAAACTGCAAGAACCAGGTTTCAGTGTTAGAGGGTGCAGAGATTTGGTAGCATCCTTCAACTCCATGTTGGAGGCATAAAGAGATTCTCCTAGCCATGCATCTGCTTTTCATCAAACACCATAACTTCAACATCTTGATACTTAAATAGTTGTTTGCTATTGGCTCTGTCTATTTTCCTATGTCACTTTATTTTGACCTTGACCTACTTTGGACTGACACACTTACATAAGCTTTTTCTTGTTAAGCTAAATATTGAAGTTTCATTTTGTAACTTCAGAGCTTGAAACAACACCTTGATACCTAAACAGTTGTTATTAATATGACCAACTCCAATCCACACATATCATCCACCATCATCTATTTGCTCTAATTTAACATTCAAATAATTCAAACTATTTGGGCAACCCTGAAAAAAAAAACAGTTTAGTTGGAATTACGCATATCACACTTTGTAGCAAAGCAGGTGGTTTGGTAGGTAGGTGATTTTTTTTATAATAGTGTTTTTACATGAATATGATCTATTGATTGATATTTATGAAAATTAAAGGAAATGAATGCATATTATTTGATTTCATTCATATAACACCTGCCCTCATTATTTCATAAGCAATATAACAATGAGAGTGACAGCTGGTTGAAGAGGTACTTTCTATGAAATATTGTGTTGTGGAAAAGACTGGTCAAGAGTGTGAAGACCAAAATGTCCCCATATGAAATCGGCCAAAACAAATTATTATGTAGACCTAACAAAATAGTTACAACTATTTGGTTGGATCTGCATTCTGGTCATATTAAACATACAATTGGTTATGGGTGGCCTTAGTTGTGACAGATTATATTGATATTATTTTCTGTTTTACAACAAAAATTCTTGTTACAGCCCTGTGATACCATAACCTTTGTTGCAAATGTATACTCCCTTCAAAGACACATCGTTATTTGGCATGACCTTGTCATAATTATTAAATGGGCAATGCAGCACCAGCAACTTGGGGGTGTTTTTGTCAAACACATATTGTTGTTAGTACTTTAGTTAGGAATACCCACATCAAACAAGATGCGTTTGTGAAACACAATGTCCCCCAATATGACGTTTGACCTTGAAGGATGACCTTGACCTTGACCCTTCACCACTCAAAATGTGCAGCTCCATGAGATACACATGCATTTCAAATATAAAATTGCTAGCTTCAATATTGCAGAAGTGACATTACATGAGCAATTTTGACCCAAATATTTGACCTTGAAGGATGACCTTGACCTTTCACCACTCAAAATGTGCAGCTCCATTAGATACACATGCATGCAAAATATCAAGTTGCTATCTTCAATATTGCAAAAGTATTCATAAAATAAGCAATTTGGGCCACATATATTTGACCTCTGACCTTGAAGAATGACCTTGACCTTTCACCACTCAAAATGTGCAGCTCCATGAGATACACATGCATGCCAAATATCAAGTTGCTATCTTCAATATTGCAAAAGTACTCATAAAATTAGCGATTTTGGCCACATATATTTGACCTCTGACCTTAAAGGATGACCTTGACCTTGACCTTTCACCACTCAAAATGTGCAGCTCCATTAGATACACATGCATGCCAAATATCAAGTTGTTATCTTGAATATTGAAATACTGCAAAAGTGTACATTGAATGAGCGATTTTGACCCATATATTTGACCTTTGACCTTGAAGGATGACCTTGACCTTGAGCTTTCACCACTCAAAATGTGCAGCTCCATGAGATACATATGCATGCCAAATATCAAGTTGCTATCTTCAATATTGCAAAAGTTATTGCAAATGTTAAAGTTGGCGCAAACAGACCAACAGACAGACCAACCAACCAACCAACCAACAGGCAGGGCAAAAACAATATGTCCCCCACAACTATAGTGGGGGACATAAAAATGGACTAATGAACTGCTGCACCTCGCCAAAGAGAAACATACCAAACCACAGGGGTGTGATCCTTCAATGATCATAAAAGATAAAACATAAAAGAGCACAGTGAAATACAGGAATACTTACAAGCAACACTTCTGTTACAATTTATGACTTTATCACTAACAAACAAACGTATGTGGTATACATGTACCACATAAAAGAACACAATAAATGTCTTGCAATCCGTTGATTTTTACCTTTGCTCACCTTTTGTAACCACAAACCACCACAATGTTAATGCAAACCATATGCTGACCAAATAAATGCCAATTCAAAAACAACAATAACACATATTATTTCCAGCACAAATGCCTCAAACATCTTAAAACACAAAAAATCTATAATATAAATGAGTTATTTCAAACAAGTGGTTTAAAGCCAAACTTTTTTTTACTTAATACTTACCTTTACCTTAAGGAACCTGCACCATACAGCCTATATACAATATAATATCCGGCCTTTGTGAATAAGTAAATACTGTAAAATAATTTATGTTTATCCAAATTTAATCTTGCCGTTTTAAATAAAAATGACTGTAAAAATGGATATGTTCCTTGATTTTTAATTATGGAAAAAGGGGATGACATTTCATAATTTACAGATGTGTTTGTGTAAAAATCGTACATTAGTCACAATATCAATGAAAATTAATGTCCCACCAACAATTATGATTTTTATCATAGGCAAGGAAAACCAGCCGTTATTTTTGTAAGAAATGATGACATTCATTATGTTTGATTACAAACCATAAAATATAGACTGTAAAATGTATCTTCTAAAAGTCATGTTTTCCTTGTATACACCATAAAAAATTATCATTGAAACGTCACAACTATAGATGCATGTTGTAAAATGTGTGGCCCAATGTTACCCACAATTCTCGCAACATCTACATGAACTAATTCTAAGCAATCAGTTTGATAACTTAAAAAATCTTTTCAAGAGTTCAAACAACCCAAATGTAGACCTCTGATTAACTTAGGACAAATATAATGAATAAAGAAGGGCACAAAGCCTTCGGCCCAACCGTATTGTACCCTAGTCCAGATGGGACAGCAAGATAACCAAGGCAGAATCAATAACATTTGGGACATAATAGTTGGCACAGAGGTGCAAATATGCAGATACCATGTCATAGGATTGTTCTTAGATCTTTTAATAACATCAAAAGCATTGTTTAGGTCAATGAAGAACATTGCAGACATTAAAAGCATTGCTTATGTCACTGAAGGACATGGGTATGTCTATTCGATAAATACAAACATTGATGGTTTTCAATAAAATTAGGATGCCAAATGTTTGTAAACAAGGAAAGAATTAAACACAAAACAGAGAATTAAACATATATGAGCCTGTCTCTGGGAAAACCAGGCTTGATGCATGTGCCATTAGTAGCAGAGGCTAGTCTCTGGGAAAACCAGGCTTGATGCATGTGCCTTTAGTAGCAGAGGCTAGTCTCTGGGAAAACCAGACTTGATGCGTGTGCCTTTAGTAGCAGAGGCTAGTCTCTGGGAAAACCAGGCTTGATGCATGTGTCTTAAGTAGCAGAGGACAGTCTCTGGGAAAACCTGGCTTGATGAATGTGCCTTTAGTACAGAGGCCAGTCTCTGGGAAAACCAGGCTTGATTCATGTGCCTATAGTAGCAGAGGCCTGTCAGTCTCTGGAAAAACCAGGCTTGATGCTTGTGACTATAGTAGCAGAGGCCAGTCTCAGGGAAAACCAGGCTTGATGCATGTGTTTTTAGAAGCAGAGGTCAGTCTCTGGGAAACCAGGCTTGATGCATGTGCCTTTAGTAGCAGAGGCGAGTCTCTGCAAAAACTAGGCTTGATGCATGTGCCTTTAGAAGAAGAGGAAAGTCTCTGATAAAAACTAGGCTTGATGCATGTGCCTTTAGAAGAAGAGGCAAGTCTCTGATAAAAACTAGGCTTGATGCATGTGCCTTTAGTAGCAGAGGCCAGTCTCTGGGGAAACCAAGCTCATATACATGGGCTTCATACGGTTACTTCTCCCATGAGTCTCATCCACAGACTCATATACATGGGCTTCATTCTATTACTTCTCCCATGAGTCTCATCCACAGACTCATAAACATGGGCTTCATTCTGTTACTTCTCCCATGTGTCTCATCCACAGACTCATAAACATGGGCTTCATTCTGTTACTTCTCCCATGAGTCTCATCCACAGACTCATATACATGGGCTTCATTCTGTTACTTCTCCCATGTGTCTCATCCACAGACTCATATACATGGGCTTCATTCTGTTACTTCTCCCATGAGTCTCATCCACAGACTCATAAACATGGGCTTCATTCTGTTACTTCTCCCATGTGTCTCATCCACAGACTCATATACATGGGCTTCATTCTGTTACTTCTCCCATGAGTCTCATCCACAGACTCATATACATGGGCTTCATTCTGTTACTTCTCCCATGAGTCTCATCCACAGACTCATATACATGGGCTTCATTCTGTTACTTCTCCCATGAGTCTCATCCACATAACACATCTAAATGTGACTTTGCATTCCAGGAAAAAAAGAACTCAGTTTACACTTGGTACAATTGCATGAACAATGCTTTCATAAACCCTTTTCATAAAACCAACAGTCATGAGGCTTCGGTGGTAAACTGAAGTGTGTATCTAAGTAGAATGCACATAAGGATTAGACAAAACAGTTAGAAAGCATCTTCAACATGCAGACCCATGTCTTATCAATCATCTGCCAATGCATGAAGGTAATAACTGCTATAAAATAAAACCAATTATGTTATAAAAAAAAAAAAAAGTGAAGTTGCAAGCACAACATGTTGACAGATTTAATGATCGTGTATGCTAGAAATGATATGATCCACATCCTGCAAAAATGGGTCTTATGCCATATATAACAAGAGTAGCTCAAGACTAGCCTGCAGAATTGTGCACTCTGGTCAGGGGGCTGTCTCCTATGTGTACTCTGGTCAGGGGGCTGTCTCCTATGAAGTCACTTAAGGTTTTGGGGTCACATTATTGGACAAGGTAGCTCTTGACCAGACTATGCAGATGCTTAAGGCATATGGTAAAAGACCCATTTTTGCATGACACGGCCCATAATATTATCTATTATTACTGTAAAAAATAAAGACTAAAGGAATTTCCACTCAAAAACATCACACTATTCCACACTTCTGGCATCTTGAACCTCATTGGAAGTTTATTCCCACTGTCAAAGGTGTGAACTGATTTTCGGCAAGAAACAAAACTGAATTGTCTCCAGAGACATGGTGTAGATAATTGTAGATAATGAGAGTCAGTTCTTTCATCTGCCACAGGTTCCAGGCGGCCATATTTCTTTCACCATTCTGATAAAGGCCACTTGAGCCTTTCCTGAAAACTCCCATTTTTTATTAACTATAAATTAATTGTGACCCATTAGCACATTCCATGCAAAAATGTTAATGTCATGGGTATTAACAAGCTACTGTGAAACCATTATTATTCGTCCGACATTAATTTTCGCCTTTTTCGTCCTTCGACCGATGGACGAATTCAAGATCCTAACGAACATTCATGTCCCATATTTGAAACCAATAAGACTGAATTACCGTAGGCATGAGGCATTTAAATCCAGCGTAATCCACGCATATACACAGGGCTCGAAATTAACACTCGCATACTCGCAAAATGCGAGAAAAAAAGTTTGCAAGGTAAGTTATAAGCCACTAGTATTTTTTGCAAATAAAGAAATAGTGAAAAAAAACGAGTTATATTGCTTAATGCGTTCGACGGCATGAACGCTAAACCGTAGGTCAATTTTTTGAACGTCCGAATACCCATATGCGGAAGCGCGCACCTTGTTTGTTGACTGGTATACTTATAATACAGATACACAGATGGTATTGATACAAAGAACATGAAACAGTCGACTATTCACACTCAAGTTAAATCCGGTTTTGACACAAAGGGGTGTTCATTATACAGTGTACTGACAACTGACATTTCCTGTAAAACGCGAATGCAATAAGGCTGTATCAAATGCGTCGACTTCGTTTAGGTAAAATAGTGTTGATTAGCGCTAATTGTTAATAACTTTATTACCCATTGTGTGTATTGTGTTTTTCAGGGGTGTTGCAGATTATACAGCCTACACGCGGCGAATCCGGATTAAAGACAATACTATTAAACGCAATTAAAATATGACGATGTGTGATCAACACCTGACATCATAACAAAGAACGTGTCAATGACATAAAATAATAAGGGACAGTTACTATCACCTAAAATAACAGACTTGTTAATTGGCATATGCCAAACAAGGCCCACCTCCTGCGAGTGACTACCAAGTGTCACCTCTCTTTCCCCAGCACGATTTTTTCGTAACCGCGTATTACATGTATTACAAACAAATCGGACGTTTTTTTTTCAAAACCAGAAATGGACGAATTTAAGAGCGGACGAAATAGTCATTTTTATGAAAAGGGCGAAATTTTGTGCCGACGAAAAATAAATTGGTGTGGTTAGAGTGACCCTATGGGAATTCAAAAACAAATGGATCAGATTATCTGATGGCAGGATAATTCTTCAAGTCAGAACTAATGACATCACAGCTCTATAAACCTCAAAATTTCTGGAAAGGTTCTGTGGACACAGCTGTGGGTACAAATGGTACAAATCAGTTTTATTTCTAACCAGAGAATGAAAATAATGGCTTTGGGCTTAGGTGTGACAAAAAACATTTGAAATTATGATTGATCATTAAGATTAATGTAGTAATTAATAAATCTACCAATCTGTTTGAAATTTTAGTACTCCATAAAACAGGCAACAGATGTATTTGTATGCACTTCAGTGTTGCGCAATTAGAAGATAAAAGTTTAAGATTGTATCATTACCAGGTAACAATGTGGTAAAAATTGCAGTATCACTTTAGCTCTTTATCACTTTCTTGAATATGATATACATATTATTTTTGAAATAGATTTTTTTTTATCAAAATAAATCATCAGTGATCAGTAGAACGTAACCCATTAATCATTTTACTTAGAAGCTGATCCAGCAATCAAGTCATTTGGAAGCTTTAATCACCTAAAAAAAGCTTCTAAATCACCTTCATTACTCAAACCTCTGGAAGATTGCATTGATCAAGGTTATACAGATGGCTGCTCTTTTGAAGTTTGAGATCTCTTAATTATTGATTGTGTCAATCAAGGTAAACACAAAAGGAACAAGGGAATCTTTTCCTGGAAATTCTTAAACTTGATAGACTTGACTTAAAAAAATTATTGATTAAGCTTAAACAAGCCTTTTGTGTCCAAAACATGGCAAATGCAATGTTCGAGGCCAGATTTAGCAGAGGATGTTATAAAATATCATTTGCAAGTGCAAAAGCACCCGAATGTGCATAGTTTTAACAGCATAAAGAGCCTTACAAGTTAGCAACATTATTTAAAATTTAAAGAAAGAATAATTGAACATTTGTTTTGTCAATGCTTAGTAAAGTCTTCAAGTGTTACAAGTAATTTATAGTGATCAAGAAAAAATTTATTATGCCAAATTATCTCTTGTCTGAACAATTTTATTCCAAGGCAGCATTAAATTCTCATTAGCTAGCATCTTCATGTCCAGTGACTTCGTGGAAACTATAGCAACAACTTTGGTCTTTAATTATTCATCCATTAGGAACCCCCATGTCTCTTAATAACAAAATGTTTTTTTATTTACTGAAGGAAATTCAAAACAACAATTACAATGAAATTCACTTCCTTTATAGAGAATATTTACTGTCTACTAATTTTGTATACATTTTTATTGTTTTATTCCTCGTACATTTTTAATTGTCCTTTCTAACCATGGATGTTTTATTTCTTTCCTCTGTGCAAAACTAAAATTTGAACAACCCAATGAGACAATAATGACAATTTCCACAATTGCATTGTGACTCATTTACATAGTGTAGAAAGTCTGTCACTTTTGGCTGAACCCAATTATGTCTTTCAAAGGCCAAATTGAAGCCCTTTACGTACTCATTCCCAAGTTTTCCTTATTTAGTTTTGTCACTGACAAAAAGCTCTTTATTATCTGCAAAAGAAAAATCTATAGTATTATGCATCCAACATCAAAACAAGGAAAAATAATAAGGGTATAGAAATCTAGATTGTACTAAAATGCAACTGTCACATAATAATTATTATACTGACATTATTTTGTATAATTATCTGACTCAAATTATTGAATCAAAATTTTGCGTTAGAAAAAAGTTTAATGAATTCCCAAATTGTGGATACTGTGGCTCAAAAATGAGGGAATTCACAGGCTTGTCGGGAGCTACACTGGTGCCATATGGCATAAGACACATTTTTGCAAGATATGGCTCAGTTTTTTTGTTTTTGTAATAATAGCCACCCTTGGCCAGATTGAGCGAAATCGCAGACTGGTATAGAGTTACGCTGGCTGCATATCTCATAAGACTCATTTTTGCAAAACACATCTCAATCTTGGTTGGTTTTGTAATAAAGGCCATCCTTAACGCAATTTATTACCATCATTTGATGGATAAAATTGACAATAACGTAATCAAGATAACGTGAGAGCACCTAGCTCACAGTAAAACACAAACAGTCCTTTGAGACCGAGACATAACCATCAATTCCAAACAGATTTTACCGCTGTTTTCATTCCCACCTCCTTCCTACTTAATACATTTTATACCATTTTATTACAAGAATAAAAACTATCCTTAACTTCAAAACACAGACGTGATAGCTCTAAAGATAGCAGATATATGAAGACGAATGTATTATATTTTATTATAATAATGAGTTCGCCAACTTCCATTTGTATCCTCGGGCATGAAATGTATCAAATTTGGGTGATAGGGCAATGTTTATCATGACTACCATTAACATCAATGATGCACATTTCAGATGGTTTACAACTTCAGCAGTCAAAAATCATTTTACAATCAGATGCCCTAAATCAATCAATCTGCATGGGTCAGCATCCAACTGTCCCTGTCCCGACAGTGAACCATAGATCAAAATCAAACCATCTTATATTATCATGAGTGGCAAAATATAAAATGCCACTTTTCAAAGTTTAATATCCAGCCCACAGAAATAAAATCACTGAATATAGCTCTAGAATTTAAGGGGCTACTCAAATGAAAGACCCAACAACATAAAGGGGGAGAGAGAGCTTTATTTTATATACTACTGCTCCAAGTGGGAAAATTTATAATAAAGAATACAAAGATGCACTCATATGAAACTTTTACAATGGTTAAACAATAAAGGAGCACGCTCAAAAATCATCCAGAAAATAAATATAAAGAATAACTATACCAGTGGAGTAAGCGCAATAGCGATGAACAGAAGAAGCGAGAAAACTGCAAAAATTTAGTCTGTGTAAATGTGTGTGTACTGAAAGTAATACTAATGTATCAACTGACTTCTGTTTACACAACATCTTAACTATAAAACAATTAAATACCAGCAATTCAGTAATTAATATACATTGTTTGAACACTGACATTGCCCCTGGTATTCCAAAAATATTGATCCTTAGGAACAGATCTCAGTTTGAAAAAAACTAAATATCAGGAAGGTAGAAAACTGCATGCTTCTTAAATTAAGCAGTGCCAACAGACTGACAGATAGGGCAGTCAGCAACTACTAACATCTGATCTCCTATAGGAACCATTAGCAGGATAAATAAGCTGTACATGTCATCAAAAAACATAAATAGCAGAATCTTAATTACACAATACCACCATTCATCATTTTTTGACAGAAGGAATTTCATAACAAGAAATATCTTTAAAAAAGATATACGGCGTAAATAGTTTAATGAATGAGATCAAGGATAGCGAATGTCTTTTTCTGTGCAGTTCTTAGCTGCATCACACGCAGTACGGGATGTTATGGGGAGTTTTCGCGGCTTATTTTACATTATAACATATTGCTGGTCATAAACCTATAGATACAAAACAGAAAACCAAAAGAAGAATGGAAGTGAAATTTAAACATATGAGTCAACCGGCCACACGAGAACAAACCTGTTTTAGTGGTCTGTCGGGCATTGCTATTTGATTCGATTATTAACAGTATCGAGAATCATCGTGCTCATGCTTAAAGTGATATTATGGGCATTTTGCACTGTTGAATTGAGCTGAAAAGAATTAACAGGTCAAAATAGTTAGTTAAAATGTGGTTACTGATCAATTATCTGCAACTCACCTTGCTACCAGTTGTTTATAAAAATATATTTTATATTCGATATTCTTTCGTGACCCACCCAGTCCTGTAAGCCGAAATGATCCGTAAAACAATATTGTGTCTTTGTGTCGTATGAACAAATCTGCACTAAAACTAAATTTAGGTTCAACTCGTAAACGCATGATCAGTTGTCAAACGAAAGTACGGTTAATATTCAAATGCATTATTTTTCTCTTTCTGGTATATTGTTTTAGTATGTTGATGCTGCATTAATTACTATAAGTGTATATGAAGTAGAAACATCAAAAATAATCAACGGTTGCGATAGACACCTATAAACTGTTACATGCTCATAATATCACTTTAGTACATTAGGCAATATGGTGGAATAATTATTGTTAAATTTATTAAAAATAATATTTATCATTGTATTGTTGAAAACACATTAAGAATCTATTATTGACATACCATAATTATATTGCTGAATATCTTCTTTTAACATATTTCTGGTCTAAAGAAAATTCCAGGTCACCTCGTTCACGGATAGCGTCTTTATTATATAACGATTATTTTACTGACCGCGAACTCCGGTGATGACCTGTATATAAACTCTGAATGTCCGCGACTTGACCCGAAACCTCGCGGGTTGAAATGCAATTCTTTAAAGTGAGGCCTCGCTTCCACTGCTCTTTATACTTTTACATGTTAACATGTTGACAGGAATATGGAAGTAAGTACTAAATATGAGAACATAGCCTTTTAAGTATAAACGCTTTTGCGCTGGTAATACTCTGAAAATAAAAGGTGTATGCACAAACTGTATTGATGTCGAGAATTGAGTGTAAAACTGTTCTATCTATTAAGCCTTTTCATTAGAGATAAAATTGTTTCATACAGTAAAACAGTGTTACAAAGACGCGGATATGTTTCCAATGTTCTGGTGGTATACTCAAATCAGCCAATGGAATAAATGAAGTGTATTCATTCGTACCTAGCCGCGGGAAATTTTATTTGAATTTTATTGGACACTTACAAAGGTCAAGTCAGGGTGAAAAGCTGGCTTATGCAGCTTACGCCGAAAAAATTCACTATAAAAAGAAATTGATAAGTTAAGAAGCGAGAAGTGTGTCCTGAAGTGAACACCCTGACTTGACTTGTGAGAACAGTGCTCTGCTTGAATAAAACTGTCATAAATTACTCTCCAAATGTTTTGTTCAACAACAGTGTGCTAAAATCTGTTGGTTTTATTACCCAAGTACAGTATTCTACACAATAAATAATGAGCCTGTGTTTATGAAGACTTGTGCTTGAATGTTAAGAAATTCACTCATGGGGATTTCAGAAAATGAATAACCTCTTCTCAAGTTTTATCTGGTTTGTATATCTTGAAGTGAGATCAATGCAATTACTGGGAAACTTTATAAAATGTTAAGTTTCAGTAACACCTTATGGGAGACATAGACAACTTTCATTTTCTTTGCTGTTCATGCTTATATCAAATACAGTCGAAACCTGATGGCTCGAATTCGCTTGGCGCGATTTTGAGGTTGGCTTGAACTCTCCCCTAAGCAACGATTTTTTATGCCCCCCTTCGAAGAAGAAGATGTATATTGCTTTGCTCATGACGGTCTGTCTGTCGGTCGGTCTGTCGGTTGGTCCGTCCACCAGGTGGTTGTCAGACGATAACTCAAGAACGCTTGGGCCAAGGATCATGAAACTTCATAGGTACATTGATCATGACTCGCAGATGACCCCTATTGATTTTGAGGTCACTAGGTCAAAGGTCAAGGTCACGGTGACCAGAAATAGTAAAATGGTTTTTGAATGATAACTCAAGAACGCATACGCCTAGGATCATGAAACTTGATGGGTAGATTGATTATGACTTGCAGATGACCCCTATTGATTTTTAGGTCAAAGGTCAAGGTCACGGTGACCGAAATAGTAAAATGGTTTCCTGATGATAACTCAAGAACGCATACGCCTAGGATCATGAAACTTCATGGGTAGATTGATCATGACTCGCAGATGACCCCTATTGATTTTGAGGTCACTAGGTCAAAGGTCAAGGTCAAGGTGACCCGAAATAGTAAAATGGTTTTCAGATGATAACTCAAGAATGCATAGGCCTAGGATCATGAAACTTCATAGGTAGATTGATCATGACTTGCAGATTACCCCTATTGATTTTGAGGTCACAAGGTCAAAGGTCAAGGTCACGGTGATCCGAAATAGTAAAATGATTTTCAGATGATAACTCAAGAACGCTTTTGCCTAGGATCATGACACTTCATAGGTACATTGATCCTGACCCGCATATGACCCCTATTGATTTTCTGGTCACTAGGTCAAAGGTCAAGGTCACAGTGACAAAAATCGTATTCACACAATGGCTGCCACTACAACGGACAGCCCATATGGGGGGCATGCATGTTTTACAAACAGCCCTTGTTATTGCTATATATTCATATAAATTTATGTCTGCTGGCTCGAATTTGCGAGGGTCGAATTCTTGGATGGCTCAAACTATTTTCGAAGTCTCGGTCACAGTTTTCACATGTGCTTTTGTTCATTTGGCTTGAACTCCCTTCGGGTCACATAGAGCTGTTAATCGATTATGAGCACCTGATTAAAGGTTCGCTATAATTGCAAACATATCGTCGACTCAATCGTTAATTGATTTGAGTAAAAGATGACATTTTGTACACAATCTGGCGTTTGTGTAGATACTGTATTAGTATGGCTGGAACAGCTGCATCACAAAATGTGCTATGTTCACTTGATGGAATATAAAACTTTGTATCTATACATCATGTAATTCTTAAATAACAAGATGTGTTTGTGAAACACTATGTCCCCCCCATATATTTGACCTTTGAACGTTGACCTTGAAGGATGACCTTGACCTTTTACCATTCTAAATGTGCAGCTCCAAGAGATACACATGCATGCCAAATATCAAGTTGCTATCTTCAATATTGCAAAATTTGACCTTTTACTTTGACCTTGAAGGATGACCTTGACCTTTCACCACTTAAATGTGCAGCTCCAAGAGATACACATGCATGCCAAATATCAAGTTGCTATCTCCAATATTGCAAAAGTTATGGCCCAATGTTAAAGTTTGACGCACACAAACCAACAAAGCAACAAACCAACAGAGAGGGCAAAAATATTATGTCCCCCAGTATAGACTGGGAAACATAAAAAATAAAAGCGAATAAAAAATACATGTTGTGCTGTTTAATATTTCAGCGATGGGCATACTGCTTATGAATGCTTTGTTTCTAAATAGCGTTGTTCCATACACGTACCCGTAAATGTGCTACGTTAATAACAGGCTGATATAATATACATTTATAATATGATATTTGTTTGATTGTATGCGTAACTTTTTTAAAACAATGATACTAAAACATATTAAGAATATATTTTGTTCTTTTTAATTCAAAAGCAGAAAGTCATATGGAGTTTAGGCAGTATGAATACTCTTCAACTAGAGACGTAAATCTATTCCAGATTCATGTTAGTAAACATTAGTATACATGTATTAGAAAATATTTTGGGAAACAATTGAAAGTTGCTAACTCCATTTGCACGTACAAAATATTCTCACTTAATAGTTAAATCTCACCTTGCAAACTTCGGTCCGACGGTGTCATCATCGAAAGAAGAGCTGGCTGTGATCGCAGAGTCAGGAATGGCGCCGGATTGCATGCCCAGAGAGTCACGACACTGAGCTGAAAATAGATGAGAAACATGTTATACAGCGCCATGTATAACTATACTATTATATACTGCGCTACACTACACTATTACATATATATATCATGTGATGGAAGGGTCAAGAATGGCGCCGGACTGCATGCCCAGAGAGTCATGACATTGAGCTGGAAATAGACCAGAAACATGTAATACAGCGCCATGTATAACTATACTATTATATACTGTGCTACACTTCACTATTACATATATATAGTGTGAAGGTAGGGTCAGGAATGGCGCCGGACTGCTTGCCCAGAGGGTCATGACATTAAGCTGGAAATAGCAACAGACACATCCAAGCATTATACAGCACTTGCATAATATTGAAGACATAATTCAATAGCCAGAACATGAGCCGGCGGTACTCTGAACAAATGCGGTTACTTGCATGTGTGGTAATAGATAACGCTGTAAAGTCAACACAGGCTAATCAGAAAGGACATTTAACTGGACTTTCTTTTTCCTTTAAACGAAAAATACAATAAAAGCCGAAAGAGTTGTCCCTGATTAAAGCCTGTGCAGACTTTACTGGATAATCTGGGACGACACTTTACACACATGTATTAGACACCTTTTTCACAGAGCGAGGCTCAATTAAATGTTCAAAATTTAATATCAATTGAGTTGTGACCTCCCTGTATCGATCAGATTTGTTTTACAGTTTTTAAACAAAGCAGCTATATCCTGATGTTAAAAAGATATCGTATACTGGAAAATCAACAAAAATTCTTGCATCCATGAAACTGAACAACGATTCAAAAGACAGTTTTTTAAAGTCCAAAAATGTTTGTAAAATAGGTTAGAGCTTGTTGTGTCAATTTTAAATAATTGGTTTTTAGTACTGCCAGTCATATGTCTCCTAAATAAACTACAGCAATTCTAAATGATACTTATTAGCAGGCCTCATTCATTTGTTTACCAGTTTCATTAACACTGGTCCCAGTCCTTTGTGTGAGCAGGTTCCTCATTCCATCACCCAGGCTGTCATCAGAATTGAGCACATTACATCTTGCCAGTGACCCAAGCTAACTTATCAACCATTATGTGCATGGATCAGAAGCATGAATGAGATTTAGGGGACATGCTCACATAGGACCAGTATAGCACACAGCCAGTGAATGCAATATAGGAAATCCTATACCTACAGCATGATGCAAGAGTTGGAAGTTTTTAAGTAGATTGGGTGATGGAATGTGACATGACTTGTTATTACCCTGTCTCAAACATGTTATTACTGAAGACATTTCCCTGACTGATGAATGTGGGTTTAACAGTGTGTGAATGCTGGGTATAGAGAGCTAGTTGTCTCATTTTGATGACAGTCTTTACTATAAAATGTACACTGAAAAGTCTGCCACATTATAGTCATCTTGTCTAGTTAGTAAATCTCCAGAGAAGGGGTATAATAATGTAAATGAGATTGTAATCATATCCCCGTTGAACACCAACATAATAGAGATGTTTTAAGCATTTATATACTTGTGAATATTGTCATAAACATGCTATGTAATACTAAAATATAATAATGACATTATTTAATAGTTATACATACAAATAAAATACAAATAACTGACACATGGCAGGTTAAACAAGAGATTGCCAAGCAATATTGTCCCCTACCGGTGAAACTCCACCATTGTCAAAATAGTTTTTTTGTTTTTTTTATTTGTTGCCATAGCAACCAGAATAATTGACGTAGGAACAAAATAAAACAAGGGCTGTTTTTAAAACATGCATGCCCCCCATATAGGCTGTAAGTTGTGGCAGCCATTGTGAGAATACGTTTTTTTTCACTGTGAACTTGACCTTTGACCTAGTGACCTCAATAGGGGTCATCTGCCAGTCATGATCAATGTACCTATGAAGTTTCATGATCCTAGGCTCAATTATTCTTGAGTAATCATCAGGAAACCATTTTACTATTTCCAGTCACTGCAACCTTGACCTTTGACCTAGTGATCTGAAAATTAATAGGGATCATCTGCCAGTCATGATCAATGTATCAATGAAGTTTCTTGATCCTAGGCATAAGCATTCTTGAGTTATCATCCGGAAACCATTTTACTATTTCGAGTCACTGTGACCTTGACCTTTGACCTAGTGACCTGAAAATCAATAGGGGTCATCTGCCAGTCATGATCAATGTTCCTATGAAGTTTCATGATCCTAGGCGTAAGCATTCTTGAGTTATCATCCGGAAACCATTTTACTATTTCGAGTCACTGTGATGTTGACCTTTGACCTAGTGACCTGAAAATCAATACGGGTCATCTGCCAGTTATGATTAATGTACCTATGAAGATTCATGATCCTAAGTGTAAGCATTCTTGAGTTATCATCCAGAAACCATTTTACTGTTTAAAGTCACTGTGACCTTGACCTTTGACCTAGTGACCTGAAAATCAATAGGGGTCATCTGCCAGTTATGATCAATGTACCTATGAAGATTCATGATCCTAGGCGTAAGCATTCTTGAGTTATCATCCAGAAACCATTTTACTGTTTCCGGTCACTGTGACTTTGACCTAGTGACCTGAAAATCAATAGGGGTCATCTGCCAGTCATGATCAATGTACCTATGAAGTTTCATGATCCTAGGCCTAAGCATTCTTGAGTTATCATCCGGAAACCATTTTACTATTTTGAGTCACTGTGACCTTGACCTTTGACCTAGTGACCTGAAAATCAATAGGGGTCATCTGCCAGTCATGATAAATGTACCTATGAAGTTTCATGATCCTAGGCCTAAGTGTTCTTGAGTTATCATCCGCAAATTATCTGGTGGACGGACCGACCTACATGTGCAAAACAATATACCCTCTCTTCTTCGAAGGGGGGCATAATGACATGCATAATCTCCATATTGCCATGTATCCATGTAATAAGTTTCATGAAAAAATATGAAGAACTTTTAAAGTTATCGCAGGATCCAGAAAAGTGTGAAAAGTTATCGCAGGATCCAGAAAAGTGTGACAGACTGACTGACTGACTGACAGACTGACTGTCGGACAGAGGGCAAACCATAAGTCCCCTCCGGTTTCACTGGTAGGGGACAATAATGCAACATCCTTAGCATGACAAAAAGAAAATAAACAAGCAACAAAATAAACCTCTGGCTTTTTATTTATTTAGCAAGTCAGGTTCAACATCAATGTACAGTTTCAAAAGGCACAATTTCATTCTCTCATTATTGTCCACTTTAGGCCCTAATCATTAAGATCTAATTCTCACCATATGGCATCACCTTGGACTCAAACACTCCCTCCATTTCAGATCAAAGACTCCTGAACCTGTCTTAATTGAGTAATCAATTAAGACCTTCAACTCATAGCAGTGTGTTTCATCCTTTCTTTGTACAGTTTTCTGTCATAATTTGTTAATCATTATCATTCGTTATGATTCCTGACAGAAGAGATTTCCAAAGGTGATTGAATCTATTAATGCAATGGTCATGCTCTTGTTCCATGTATGATGGTGTACATTAATTAGCACTGTAATGCACTTGAGAAAGTATGGATTGGAATATTTATTAAAGATAATTAATGTGTAAAAACATTCAATAAATCCCCAAATTTGTCATAATTTTTGGTTATGATGTAGATGTCAGTCTGATAGTATATACTATTATAAGGGAATTATGAACAAGGGCTGTTTGTAAAACATGCATGCCCCCCAGATGGGCTGTCAGTTGTAGTGGAAGCCATTGTGTGAAAACGTTTTTTGTCACTGTGACCTTGACCTTTGACCTAGTGACCTGAAAATCAATAGGGGTCATCTGCCAGTCATGATCAATGTACCTATGAAGTTTCATGATCCTAGGCTTAATTATTCTTGAGTTATCATCAGGAAACCATTTTACTGTTTCAAATCGCTGTGACCTTGACCTTTGACCTAGTGACCTGAAAATTAATAGGGGTCATCTGCCGGTCATGATCAATGTACCTATGAAGTTTTATGATCCTAGGCATAAGCATTCTTGAGTTATCATCCCGAAACCATTTTACTGTTTCGAATCACTGTGACCTTGACCTTTGACCTAGTGAACTGAAAATCAATAGGGGTCATCTGCCAGTCATGATCAATGTACCTATGAAGTTTTATGATCCTAGGCGTAAGCATTCTCAAGTTATCATCTGGAAACCATTTTACTGTTTCGAGTCACTAAGACCTTGACCTTTGACCTAGTGACCTGAAAATCAATAGGGGTCATCTGCTAGTCATGATCAATGTACCTATGAAGTTTCATGATCCTAGGCCTAAGCATTCTTGAGTTTTCATCGGGAAACCATTTTACTGTTTCGAGTCACTGTGACCTTGACCTTTGACCTAGTGACCTGAAAATCAATAGGGGTCATCTGCCAGTCATGATCAATGTACCTATAAAGTTTCATGATCCTAGGCGTAAGAATTCTTGAGTTATCATCTGGTAACCATTTTACTATTTCGAGTCATCATGATCAATGTACCTATGAAGTTTCATGATCCTAGGCGTAAGCATTCTTGAGTTATCATCCGGAAACCATTTTACTGTTTGACTCGCTGTGACATTGACCTTTGACCTAGTGACCTGAAAATCAATAGGGGTCATCTGCCAGTCATGATCAATGTACCTATGAAGTTTCATGATCCTAGGCCTAAGCGTTCTTTAGTTATCATCCGGAAACCATCTGGTGGACGGACCAACGGACAGACCGACCGACATGTGCAAAACAATATACCCCCTCTTCTTCGAAGGGGGGCATAAATATTAATCTGTTTAAACACTCAAAACAAAGTGTCACAAGTTGGTTTGCATAAAGTCTCCATGGTTACAAACAAAGAGAAGCACCAGCGCTGCAATTTCCAAGTACCCCTAAATGTAAAAAGACTTCTTTCCTCGCTGCACATGTTTGCAAGTCATGCAGCACTTAGTACCCAGTAATGCATAATTAATGATATTACAATATAAAAGATCAGAGCAGCAATAATGCAGCACTATTAATTCCAAGTAAGTACATAATTAATGATATTACAATATTAAAGATGACAGAAGCAATCATTGCATGCTAATGCTAATAATAACAAGGGCTGTTTGTAAAACATGCATGCCCCCCATATGGGCTGTCAGTTGTAGTGGCAGCCATTGTGCCAATACGTTATATGTCACTGTGACCTTGACCTTCGAACTAATGACCTGAAAATCGATAGGGGTCATCTGCCAGTCATGATCAATGTACCTATGAAGTTTCATGATCCTAGGCCTTATAATTCTTGAGTTATCATCAGGAAACCATTTTACTGTTGCGAGTCACTGTGACCTTGACCTTTGACCTAGTGACCTGAAAATTTATATGGGTCATCTGCCAGTCATGATCAATATACCTATGAAGTTTCATGATCCTAGGCGTAAGCATTCTTAAGTCATCATCCGGAAACCATTTTACTGTTTCGAGTCACTGTGACCTTGACCTTTGACCTAGTGACCTGAAAATCGATAGGGGTTATCTGCCATTCATGATCAATGTACCTATGAAGCTTCATGATCCTAAGCGTAAGCACTCTTGAGTTATCATCCGAAAACCATTTTACTATTTGAAGTCACTGTGACCTTGAGTTTTGATCAATGTACCTATAAAGTTTCATGATCCTAGGCCTAAGCGTTCTTGAGCGATCATCCAGAAACCATCTGGTGGACGGACCGACCGACATGTGCAAAACAATATAACCTGTCTTCTCTGAAGGAGGGCATAATAATAATAGCAATCATTGCTTATTCAGCTACTTGTGTTAGCTAGGAGCTTGCTGCAAGCAGAATTAGTGCCTAATAACCGACGACTAATGAAAACTAGAGCCTTGTCACAGACGTGACGTATACCCCCACATGACGCATTGACATAGACTATTTTTCATACTGTATTCACAAAACAAGAGAATATATGGCGATTTTTAAGAATTATTATGCCATTATCATTTATAGCAATTTTGACCTTTGAACTCTTGAATTCTTTCACATGAAACACCGTCCAATGACTGTGAACAAAATTAATGTACAGAGTCATTTTTAAATCTCACAATGAATGACATAGTTATGGCCCAGACAAGATCATTTATTGCCATTTTTGACCTTTGAACTAAAAGTGTGACCTTGACCTTGGAGATATCGACGTAATTTGTTTGCGCGACACACCGTCCAATGATGGCAAACACAAGAGCCAAATGATTTTAAAATCTCAAAATAAACTAGATAATTATGGCCCAGACAAGCTCATTTATGGCCATTTTTTACCTTTGAACTCAAAGTTTGACCTTGATCTTGAAGATATCGATGTAATTCTTTGCGCGACACACCGTCCAATGATGGTGAACAAATGTGCCAAATGATTTTAAAATCTCACAATGAACGACATTGTTATGGCCCGGACAAGCTCATTTATGGCCATTTTTGACCTTTGAACTCAAAGTGTGACCTTGACCTTGCAGATATCGACGTAATTCTTTCACGCGACACACCGTCCAATGATGGTGAACATATGCGCCAAATCATTTTAAAATCTCACAATGAACGACATAGTTATGGCCCGGACAAGCTCATTTAAGGCCATTTTTGACCTTTGAACTCAAAGTGTGACCTTGACTTTGGAGATATTGACGCAATTCTTTCGCGCCACACACTGTCCAATGATGTGAACAAATGTGCCAAATGATTTTAAAATCTCACAATGAACAACATAGTTATGGCCCTGACAAGGTCATTTATGGTCATTTTTGACCTTTGAACTTAAAGTGTGACCTTGACCTTGGAGATATTGACGTAATTCTTTCGCACAACACACCGTCCAATGATGGTGAACAAATATGCCAAATGATTTTAAAATCTTACAATGAATGACATAGTTAGGGTCCGGACAAGCTCATTTATGATTGTTGAACTCTAAGTGTGACCTTGACCTTGGAGATATCGACATAATTCTTTCGCGCGACACACCCTCCTGTGGTGAACAAATTTGCCAACAATAAATGACAAAGTTATGGCCCGGACAAGCATTTGACCTTTGAACTGCAAGTGTGACCTTGCCCTTTGAGATATCGACATAATTTTTCACACGACACACCGTGCCATGAAGATGAACAAATGTACCAAGTCATTTTAAAATCTAACGATAAATGACATAGTTATGGTCCGGACAAACTTTCAGTTAAAAACACACTAAGTAAAATGTCACCAAATGAAAATTAAAGACTTGCAGAAAGTTAACAACAGTTTCCTGGACTCATTCATATGACATATTGACCTCTGGTAAAAGTAACACTTGGCCTTATTCTGGTCCTTGGTTGAGTCACTTAATTGCACCTTAAAGCATATGGGATGGGATTATAATAAATTGGTTATTGGTTTGCTGACTTGATGATGGGTGGACATTTAAGTGTGATGGACTTTGGTTGACTGCCACAGTTGCTAAATTGGTGTCTTTAACAAGTGGTTGATTGGTTGGACTTGGTTAATTGGTGAAATGGTTAACTGGATGGTTGGCCGATTTTTGTTGCTTTTTTGATGATGGACTGGTTTATTGGTTACAAACTTTGCAAGCTCATTTAACAAAATTATTCCAAGACTTGCCAATGATCCATCTTGACTGACTGTCCTGGTATTTAGAAATGGCTCCATTAGGCTCATTACTATTCCTCCTCCCTCTTTCCATATATTGATTTTCCACAAACTACTCATTGACCCCAGGGCCAGTATGGGGTCAGGGAATCTGCATATCCCTTCATTTAGCCCCTTGGGACCTGCATTTATATTTGGCCCTAGATGATTTATGAGGGTCACTATCACACTTGCTACTATTCTTAATCATGATCACTGATTAATGTTAAAGCTCTATTTCTTGCAGATCCTTAATATACAATATAATCCTGACCTAAACTGTGATTAAATCAAATAAATTAAATAGAAATTTCACACAAAAGAACAAATTGTGTTCTTTTGTGTAAAATTTTAAATGATCTCTATTTCTTAGTCTTGGGTTCAAATGTGAACACAAAATATCTTGGTATGGTAAAGAAACCTGAAGAAGTCATTGGAATGGTTTAGAACATAACCAATAATAACATTTTAGAAATACAATACCCTGATGATGGACAGCACCTCAGTATTATCATACAAAAATTGCTGCACAAAATGAAAGTAACACATTATTTGGAATTTGGAATGCATTGTGCACACAGCAATAAAATTCAAGGCTATTTTAAAGGGAAGTTTGACAGCCTCCGTCATGTAATTGGCCATCTTTTGAGTTTTTCCATCATTCATTAGCTGCCCGACCAGATTTGTCCCCCATGTGTCCAGCCACTGTGAACAGCAATAGGCCACAATTAATTGACCGGGCTCAATTGTTGTGACCATTGGTCAAAATTTAACAAAGTGAGGATGGCAGGCGCTTTGGAAGGATTTAAGTCTCCCATATTGTCATTTAAATGCTGTCATAAAACTCAAAGGGCGCCTGCACGTGCTGGGTGTGATGTGAATGCAAATATGGAAGATTTAAAGTGTGACAATGAATAAATCATGAATAAAAGATGGAAATGGACAGAGGTCAAGTGGCACATTGTGGTCAGGCCCAGGAGCTTTGGACACTTGACCAGTGTTGTTTGGCAGCTGACTATCAGTCTGTAATAACACTAATTGTGTTTGCCAACAGTCAGAAGCCATTCATATGTATTGAAAATGGGCACATTTTTTTTTCTTCCTGATAAGTCTAGAAGATGGATGATTTATTGTAAATGAAAATATATAACTTTCAATGTTTACAAATGAATATTTTTGCCTGCCTGTGAATGGCATAGTAAAGCGTCTCCAAATTGTGTCCTCATAATATTAACTCCTTTCCTTGCAAAATATTAAATGCAAACGCTATGTACACTTCACAGAAATTTAGTACGATTTGAAATACTATTTCATGCATGTATTTTGGTACCTAATTAATCTTCATTACAGCATTCTGCCCCATAAGAATGGAATCAAAACAAGGGCTGTTTGTAAAACATGCATGCCCCCCATATGGGCTGTCAGATGTAGTGGCAGCCATTGTGTGAATACGTTTTTTGTCACTGTGACCTTGACCTTTGACTTAGAGACCTGAAAATCAATAGGGGTCATCTGCCAGTTATGATCAATGTACCTATGAAATTTCATGATCCTAGGCCTAATTATTCTTGAATTTATAATCATCAGGAAACCATTTTACTGTTTCGAGTCACTGTGACCTTGACCTTTGACCTAGTGACCTGAAAATCAATAGGGGTCATTTGCCAGTCATGATCAATGTACCTATGAAGTTTCATGATCCTAGGCGTAAGCATTCTTGAGTACTCATCCTGAAACCATTTTACTATTTCGAATCACTGTGACCTTTGACCAAGTGACCTGAAAATCAATAGGGGTCATCTGCCTGTCATTATCAATGTACCTATGAAGTTTCATGATCCTAGGCCTAAGCATTCTTGAGTTATCATCCGGAAACCATTTTACTATTTCGAGTCACTGTGACCTTGACCTTTGACCTAGTGACCTGAAAATCAATAGGGGTCATCTGCCAGTCATGATCAATGTACCTATGAAGTTTCATGATCCTAGGCATAAGCATTCTTGAGTTATCATCCGGAAACAATTTAACTGTTTCAAGTCACTGTAACCTTGACCTTTGACCTAGTGACCTGAAAATCAATAGGGGTCATCTGCCAGTTATGATCAATGTTCCTATGAAGTTTCATGATCCTAGGCATAAGCATTCTTGAGTTATCAACCAGAAACCATTTTACTGTTTCGAGTCACTGTGGCCTTGACCTTTGACCTAGTGACCTGAAAATCAATAGGGGTCATCTGCCAGTCATGATCAATGTACCTATGAAGTTTCATGATCCTAGGCATAGGCATTCTTGAATTTTCATATGGAAACCATTTTAGTGTTTTGAGTCACTTTGACCTTGACCTTTGACCTAGTGACCTGAAAATCAATAGGGGTCATTTGCCAGTCATGATCAATGCACTTATGAAGTTTCATGATCCTAGGCGTAAGAATTCTTGAGTAATATTCCGGAAACCATTTTACTATTTCGAGTCACTGTGACCTTGACCTTGGACCTAGTGACCTGAAAATCAATAGGGGTCATCTGCCAGTCATGACCAATGTACCTTTGAAGTTTCATGATACTAGGCCTAAGCGTTCTTGAGTTATCATCCGGAAACCATCTGGTGGATAGACCGACCGACGGACCGACCCACCGACATGTGCAAAACAATATACCCCTCTTCTTTGAAGGGGGGCATAAAAAAGAAGAAGAATGGCATACCACATACATCACACGCTTTCAGCCTCTTAATTCCCCTTCCAGCCCCTTCATGACAGCCAACGACCCCCTGCCAATGCCAGTCCACACTCCACTAAATCTTCTATTACAGACCACACTCTACTGAAACCCCTGCCATTGTTAGGTCACACTCAACTAAATCCTCTATCACACTCTGTCTTCCTCTGCTGTCCTCCCCTCATCCTGACAGTAAGCCCTCTTAAATCTTTGCCATGTTCCAAGTGGCAGCAAGGAGGAGATTAATTGTAAATTACAGACATTGCATGACATCCTTTAATGTTTTTTTAAATCCTAGAATAAACAGCAGAATGTGATTTGTTGCTTAGCTACTGCAAATATGAATGATTAAGAAAAACTGAAGTTATCAACATAGATTTGTTAATGAAATAAAATTATGTGGAAAAAATTTGAATTTATTAGACTGTGATGTGAAAAAAGTATAAATTTCAAATTTGGTTTAAAATGATGCCCTTTCCAAAGCAGACAATTTATGTCCATCTGCAAATGGCAAGTGATGCCACTGTCCATTATTCCATCTGACTTAACTCCAACAACAAATTAGCTGTTTCCATGTTTGGTCCTTGCCAATGGCTGCATTATGTAAAGACCTATTCCATCAAATTTACCCAAAAGTATCATGTTATACCCAAAAGAGTCACAAAATGATGCAAAGAAAATTGATAATTCAAAGAGATTGTTTAGAAATCCTTGGGGATGCCAGGGAATAGTAGAATATTTTCTACAATGATCTTTGGAGGACCTAATCAAGAGTCTGATAATTATAAACATTAAGTATATTCCATGTTTCGTTCTTGTTGAATTTCATAATTATTATTTCGATCTGTAATATCAGTCTCGACATTGTATCAATTTGACTTTAGCAACCACACAAAATGTACCATTAATTGAAGAATACTCAATTTTTGCAAGTATGCTGACATTACAAAATGAAACATGAAATTTGAAAATGCATTTCAAAAAATCTGATAAAAGTAATTTCTTATACATGCCATAATTTTTCAGACCAATTCCGGGACATTGAGTTAAATTGTCCGGGACTTTTGCCGATTTTCCGGGACATGTATAAAATGTAGCGATATTTATAGACATATGCCTTTTTGGCAGGTTTTTTTTTGTTCCGCATCGTTAATTGCAAAAGTTCGAAAGCCTATCCGAAATACACATGATCTATTAACGTCAAATTAAACATTGCTACTTCCGTTACTAGATACAAGCCACGTGTTTTCAGTGTAAGCGTTCTAAACATAGATGGTGACGTCACTGCGTTATTGTTATTAAGACCGGTGTGTAACGTGTAGTTGTTGATACGCCTTTATTCATTTATAACATTTATATACCAGTAATAAAAAATACAACAATACAGTACCGTTAGATCGTCAACTCAGATCAATTCACAATACATACAACCAATCACAATAAAACAAATACAACAAAACAGTACCGGTAGATCGTCAACTTAAAATCCGGACAGTCACACATTAGCGAACATAAACTGCTTTTAATTTTTTACTCAGCGATGTTGGACTTCAGAAGTGTGAACAACTATCCTATGCCCTTACGCAGCGGGAAATAATGACGTAGTAGATTAAAGTCAATTAACAACCACATTAAACAATGCCGCCTTTTCGGTTTGACCGCGAACGTGAGACAATCGATATGATAACAGGACCCCTGTTAATTGATCGATTTTGACAAGTAGCGTAGTCTGCCTATTCGGGTAGGCATTGTCATGGAGACGCTGCAGATATACACAGATTCGTGGTGCAGTTAAGCCTAAGATAAGGTATATGTATATATGGATTTTGTAAATTCCGGGACATTGGACAGATTTCCGGGACAGCGGGACAAGTTCTTCATTTCCGGGACTGTCCCGGACAATCCGGGACGTATGGCATGTATGAATTTCCTTAAAAGATGTTATAATGCCTTTTTTTTTTAAATAACGTATTTATGAAGTGCTGTTGCTAAAATAGACTGCAACACAAATAGTGTGCATGACAAGGAATACATTATCAGACCACAGGTTTGTTTAAATGCAACAAATTAAGCAGATTTGTAGACGTCAGCATGTAAATAATTAATTGCTATATTTGCTTGGTTTCCATCTCGTTTTGTCATCTCCAACAAAAATAGAATGTCACCTGCAATATCTGGAATCGCCCTGACACTGTCAGTGCTTATGTCTGATGACATTCTGAAGATGATTTTAACGATACCCAAGACAAATGTTTCAAAGTACATTTTGTGTTTTGCAAATGAAAGGATTTTAATAAATCTACAGACTTTATAGATCTGTCAGTTTTTTTTGACAGAATGCTAAATGCTTCAAAATAATTACCAGTTAATGTATAATTATGTATCTTGCGTTCTGAGAAAATGTTTATAAATAACATTATTTTGAATGATACATGACACATTTTTCACTTGAAATGCTGTGTCGTTATGTTGTGTGTTTGATCAAATCATGTATTTGTGCATATCAAAATTATGTAATGTGGAATGAAATAAACATATTTTGTCATTGACAATAGTTTAAAATTATTTATGGTCGGTTGTGTACTGTTGTTTTGGTACATTAAACATATCTCCTATTTGTAGTTTGGTTTACTGAGTCAATATCGAGTTGACAGGAATTGACACAGGTGTGCAGGGTGGTGATTTTACTGTACTTGGCTTTGGTCTAATGTGCTGTTTGGTGACCTTGACACTTAATTGTAAAAACCTAACCACTGCACATTACTCTGCATATATAAGCAGAATAATCATCAAAATTTGTTTTTTTATCTCTCTGATGGCAAGAACATTTTAAATCCTTTACATATTCTGCATTTACACTAATATTGAAATCCCAACAGGATCAAGGAGAGCAGAAATGATATCTACTTTTTTTGCTATTAAAGTCACTGGAGGTTAAAAAATTAATGCCTCACATTATGCATTCAACTGTCAGAATATCACTAAAATCATGGCACTTCCTGTGTCTGATCCTGTTCAACCATTCACATCATACACCAGCTGCAGATTCTGTGTCAGGTCAGGTAGAATGGGTGGCACATATCAGCATTTTCCAACCATGGAAAAACAGATTTGCAGGCAAATGTATGAACCGACATTTAGGTTTTAAAACAAGAACTGAACAATTGAAAAACTATGACCATTTCATCGAAATTAAAACTGTTTTTCCTTTTTTAGCATAGGTGCTTGCACCTATGCTTAAGGTATATACCACATTTTGAAAATCCACATCGGTCGGTTACCCTTTATGAAGCCTTACCTGATCAAAAATCAGACGAAATATCTATTTAATTTAGCATATGGTAATTCTCACAATTTTTTTGGGGGAAACGTTTTTCTAACGTTTTCTTCCAAGAATATTGCTGACACCGTTTTTAGTGAATTTTTCTAAGACCGTTTTATGTCAAAAAATCTTCTTATAACCTAAAACAAATTTCGTTCGTAAAACAATTCTGTTCTTGTTGATAGTGACCTCACACCTAATTTATCTGGGATCCCAATTTCTATTTCCTTCGTTTACTGTTCTGTGAGAGGTCAAATGTTTACATAACTGAATTAATAAGGCCCTGGTTAAAGTATATGTAACATTTCATCGGTTAATTATAAATAGAAATTAAAACATATTCTCAGCAGGAAGTGGGGCATAAAGCACTTTTATTCTTTGAAAATGTGTAAAAAATGGCGGAGTACGATGAATGTTTTCTGATTTATGACATGGATTCTGACGTGCCTTTCTATGGATTTGATGAAGTAGAGTTTAAAAGTAAGAGATGTGTTAATTGAAGTTAAAATGATTTACTTTGAGCCAGAAATTTACGTTACGAGTAGAGTTAACGGTTTAAATGTGGCATCGGATTTAATGGATTCGCGTGAATTCTGGACGAGTGCTGTGTCTGTAAAATATTAAATGGAAAGCTGTAAATGTATCAAGTCGGAAAAGAAAACGGATGGTTGCATAATGGTATGCGTGAAATAATGTAATTCTACGTATTTATTTTCATAGTTATGTCATTTTGTAACCATTCACATTCGTCACTATTTGGAATTCCCGTTTCTAAAAATATAGCATTTTGTTAACAAGGGGGGCGACTCGTGATGTCAGCAATCGTTAAGGCTACAATATACTAAATAATCGAGTCATGAAGGGCTGTACTTTCTAAACAAATCATCATATTTTCCTCGAAGGCATGTTGTACACTTTGTTCTGGTTTTATCGTTTGGAGATATTGATAGGGGAAGCATAGGTGTTCACTACTTAATCCCTGAAATAGGATAAAGTTGGAGATTAAAGTAAAAAATGGCACTGCAAAAGGTTACAATCCACTAGAAAACGGCCGAAAAAGGCGCAAAAACAGTCGATTTTGATTTGAGTCGAATTTGTTTTTGGTTTGAACATGACAAATCTTTTTTATTGCTTAAATCGATTCAGCTAAGAATGCCCGTCAAGAAAAGGTATGGTTATGGGGGTCTCTATGTGCAAAATGTTGTATTTATTTTCGCTCAAAGTTGTCGCTTTTACATCGAAACATATAAGGAAACTATTTAGTATATTTTGACCTAAACATTTACTTCAGCAGCATCTTCCCTGTATCTTGCAACTATGCTTTCAGCGCCATCGGCGCTCTCGTTAAGACATGTGTGACAACATGACAATGTTAATGATGGAGCACCTGGAGTTTCACTTCTTTATGTTAATAATGTTACAACTTTCATACCTGTACAAAAATTCTATGCAAATTCTGTATAGAGTCTGTACAAAATCTGCCCAGAATCAAGACAGAATTCATTTTTTCTGTACAAAGAGGACACAGACACAGAATATACCTTGCAATCTGTACAGATTTTCTAAGCAGAATTACAATGAAGCAGAATTTTATCTGTAAAGATTATTACACAAGACAGGATTTTAACACTTATGATTTTTACAAGACAGATTTTTAGCACTTTGCAGTTTAGCCAGGCAGAATTTCTGTACTTGGTAGAAAAATGAGGCAGAATGTTGGACTTAGAAGAAACTTAGATTCAACATTTCAAAATGGGACTTGTAAAATTTAAGAAACAGACTTCTGATTTCAGTTTCTTATTGTTTATTGCAGGAAACATTTCTCTATTCACCGAAAACTAACAGTTATGTTCAATTCATACAATAGTTAAAATGACCAAAAAATACAGCATATTATTAGCAAAAAAAACAAACAGCAGTACCTATTGTTCATACCATAAGGAACATAGAAAGTTACAATTTAACCCAACAGGCTTCAAGAAAAATCTACAATGGAGTGAAATAAGGTTTAATTTTTTCCAAAGTTTTTATTCTTTGCTTATTGCTGGATAAATTGTCCCAAAATACTGAAAATTGCTAGGACATTTTGTCTGCTGTTTGTCAGCAGTGACATTTTCAATGATATCCAAGATAGAGAGAGATCCAATTACCCAAGTTTACCCAAACACCAGCGGTCAGGTGTGATAAATTTACTCCTATTTCAGCACATTTACTTTACCTGGCTCTCGTTTTATGAAAATATTCATTTGAATGCCAGTGCTTTAACATAACAAATTTTGTGACAAAAAAATAAAAATACCATTATAAATAGGAACAATTAAGAAATTAAGACATAACATTATTAAAGTGTTGTAATATATATGCTTTTAAAGATGTTTGGTTTAGTCTACTTTAAAAAGGTGGTTTAGTCTACTTTGAAAAGGATAGTACACTTGTAAGTGTGTGACAAAATCTCAGAGACTTGACATTCAAAGTTTTCAAGAGAAAATCAAAATGTTCCATGAAATGGGGCGCAGAAGACTATGAGGAAAAAATTATTATTACCAGAGGTATGTTAAAATTTGCTTTTTCTTTCATCAAAATATGTCTTTAATCTGTTGACAGTATTTGGCTTTTTTGTAAATTTGTTTAAAATTGAAACTTTGGTTGTGTATATTCAACTTATAATGCATAAATCATAGTTTCCTAGTTTTTGTAACAATGACCTTGACCTTGAAACGACTGGTCCCCGAATGAATTCCTATGCTAGGTCTGTATGTAAGCAATGAATCTGCATACAAATGATATATGCAGTATCGCCATCCAAACTTAAGTTATTGAGCAGAACTTTTTTTTTAAGTCACCTGGGCACGAAATGCTCATGGTGAGCTATATGATGTCAGTCTATGTATGTATATATAAGATCTCTAAAGGAGGCTTTTAGATCACCTGAGCACAAAGTTGTTCTTATTGTAAGCTTTTGTGATTGCCTTTTATCCATTGTGCCTCAAACATTTACCATGTAATTTAACACTGTTGTGGAAATATTTAATGTCAAATCTTTATGAGACTTGTTTTGAACATTTTTTTCAAATAATAGCACTTTTGCTCATCTTAAAAAAACAACAACATTTGTTTTAATGGTAATACGCCAAGTTCGGAAATGGTTCCTATAAATACAAAAACATAGACACCAAGGTAATTCTTCCTTGTATTGCTATAATGAAATCTTCTGAACACAAGTGACAAACTGCACAAATCAATTGAGTTACTTTGGGTCTTAGGTACTGGTAAGCTCAATATTTTCCTTTGACCCTCATTTTATTTGCATTAGCAGGCAAGTTAATAAAGATAAATGATTATAATTTTCCAGATGGTTCAACTGATGGAACATTATCCAACCACAATAAAAAGATTTGGATTGGCAAGTTTTGCAGTGCTGCCTTTTACCTGATGGTGAAACTTAGTTCCGGGTATGTAAGGTATTAAAGTAAAAGTTTTTTTCATAAAAGTCTTTTTTTATTAGTCTTTTCGAGAAATAAACATTGATTGTATCATCATAAAGCATACATAACTTTGACAAATGCTTCAATATAACATTTGATTAGCAATGTTCACAGATTTTGATTTAGATCAACTTCTGTCTTAAAATATATTTTTTAGTTAAGTGGAATGCTTTCATTTATTTTTAAACAGCCATAAATCCGAGGGAGACACAAGAACGGTCAAGAGGTCAGGTTCTGGCGGGGAACAAGCATGACATAAAGCCTGTGCTTGATGCCGTCATCATTTCTGCCTGCAAAGGTACATTTTGTCTTTTTTTTTTTGCTAGGTATTTAACATTATGAAACAGTGGTAGGAATTTTATTTAAATTTATGACCAGGTTTTCAAAGAAGATAAAAAAAATGAGATTATTAAATGTGGGTAGGGCGTATCTGGTCAATAACTTAAGTTTGCCTAGACTCAATTGATGACCTTGCATTGAGGCCAAGATATGGATTGCATACAGAGCCCAAATGTGTCACTAAAAATAAACAAGAAACCGTCGGAGACGGGTGATGCTCCCCAAAGTTTTTTTTTGTCACAATATTGCACTATATATTCAGATAAAGCAAACGTCTTGAGGGCACAGTAGTTGGGGGGACAAACTTTTTTTTATAGAAAATTTCAAAAGGCCATAACTCTGTGAAAAATCATCCAGCCAGAACCCGCTGATAATATGCACATCTCCTCTTGGTAGTGAAGCTTCCCATAAAGTTTCATTGAATTCCGTCATTAGTTGCTGAGAAATAGCCCGGACAAGAATTGCACTATATGTACAGTTAATGGAAAATTTCAAAGGGCCATAACTCTGTGAAAAATCATCCGGCCAGAACCCGCTGATAATATGCACATCTCCTCTTGGTAGTGAAGCTTCCCATAAAGTTTTATTGAATTCCGGTCATTAGTTGCTGAGACATAGTCCGGACAAGAATTGCACCATATGTACAGTTAATGGAAAATTTCAAAGGGCCATAACTCTGTGAAAAATCATCCGACCAGAACCCGCTGATAATATGCACATCTCCTCTTGGTACTGAAGCTCCCCATAAAGTTTCATTGAATTCCGGTCATTAGTTGCTGAGAAATAGCCCGGACAAAAATTGTGCACGGACGGACACAGGGACAGACAGACAAAGCGGCGACTATATGCTCCCCCCAAAATTTATCATAAAAAAGGTTAACTTGAGCTTGGATGGAGGTATTGGACACAAATTGTGTGTTAGCTTTATCCTTTTTACAGCCATTCTCACCCTTCCTCTGAATGAAGTAGTGCAGTTGTCTGTTACTCAACTTACTGACATTAGTTTCACTGTTTGGTATAAGCACTTGGTCCTGGTAAACCAGCTATTCCAGGATACTTTGAGTTGGTTAACTTAATGATATGACAGGCATATTGTTGATATGCTGTTGACAACAGCCAATAATCCAACAAAATCAAACAATAATGCAAACGTAGAAAATTTAGTTGTTTGCAGTTTAAGTCGGATCAAGGTCAAAGTAACATTTACTAAATACCAAAAAACTATTGGGATCGCATTTTAACTTTGGGTCTAATTAATACTAGAATCAAACAATGGTTTGAAATTCAATTGGATGTTTGTGCTATAAGTGAATTTTGTTGGGCTGGCACTTGATGTATGATGTCTTTAATACAGGTATGGCATTACTGTTTGAAACTGAGTAGTTAGAATAAATTGGTTTCACCATGAATCAGTTTTTTAGCTCGGCTTTTTTCAGAGAAAACCCGAGGTATTGTCATAGCCAGCTCGCCGTCCGGCGTCAGCCTTTCTGACGTGCTTAAACCTTGACATTTTGCTCTAAAATCAAAGTGCTTCCACCTACAACTTTGAAACTTCATATGTAGATGCACCTTGATGAGTTCTACACGTACACTCATTTTTGGGTCACTAGGTCAAATGTCAAGGTCACTGTGGCCTCTAAAAAAATAAATATATATATCTGACAAGCTTTTATTTATTCAAAACTGCACCCGCAGCTGAGCGTTGGCACCTGTTATGCGGTGCCCTTGTTGAGGAATGATATAAATATGTAAATGTGTAAACATTTATTTTTTTCCGATAGGTTATGTCTGGATGTGGTGCAAAGACCACAGCAAAACAGTGCCAGATGACACCTCCTTCAACAAGGCAGTGACACTCCAAATAGACTACTCCAGGAAATAAATGAAATCGTCTTGTTAAAGTTGAGACTAAAAATAGGGGGTGTTAGATTTTTTAATTTTTACCCTGTCATAATGTGATCAATTCATCAACATCAAAAATATTGGTACTGTCAGTATATTTCATTGTGTACATTTTATTGTTTACATTTTATAATCTCATAAAAAAATGTTATTTATTAATGGTCTGTTTATTTTGCTTTTTCTTCCTGCATACATTTTTTGTACAGAAAATTTTCTGTACAGAATTTAATATTAAACAGATTTTATTCTGCACAGAATTCTATTCTCACATTTTGGTTCTCCCCAGATTTAATTCTGCCAGATTTTTTTCTGCCTCGAACAAATTCTGCTTAATTTAAATAATTCGTAAAATCTGTACAGAATTCGTTCTTTGTTTATATTGAAAAAATCTATAAATAGAAATCTGGTTCAACTCATTTAAAATGGACACCAAATATTTTCTGCACATATTCTACACAGATTTTGTGTATTTTATTCTGCACATAATCTGGTTGCAGTCTGCCCAAATATTTTCGTACAGGTACAACTCAGTTATTATAATAATTTATTATACTGTAAGCATTGGGTTGAAGATTGAATCATTGACATTTTACAAGAGATACATATATGAGCCACAATCTAAGAAAATTTGAAATTTGAATAAAGTGTTGTCCAAGATTAGCCTGCGAAGTCTGCACAAGCTAATCAGGGACAACACTTTCTGCTTGTATGGACAGACTTCACAGGCAAATCTGAGATGAGACTTTGGGACAATGCATTAAGCCCTGATTTTGCAAAGCAAAACTCAAATACAGGGTGCATAGGTAGCTCCCTCCCCTCCCTACAACTGCCCTTGTTTAGGCAGCTCCCTCCCCATCCCTACATCTGCCCTTGTTTAGGCAGCTCCCTCCCCCTCCCTACATCTGGCTATGTTTAGGCAGCTCCCTCCCCATCCCTACATCAGCCCTTGTTTAGGCAGCTCCCTCCCCCTCCCTACATCTGGCTATGTTTAGGAAGCTCCCTCCCCTCCCTACATCTGCCCTTGTTTAGGTAGCCCCCTCCCCATCCCTACATCTGGCTATGTTAGGTAGCCCCCTCCCCATCCCTACATCTGGCTATGTTAGGCAGCCCCCTCCCCATCCCTACATCTGCCCTTGTTTCGGTAGCTCCCTCCCCCTCCCTACATCTGGCTATGTTTAGGTAGCTCCCTCCTCCTCCCTACATCTGCCCTTGTTTAGGTAGCCCCCTCCCCATCCCTACATCTGGCTATGTTAGGTAGCCCCCTCCCCATCCCTACATCTGGCTCTGTTAGGCAGCCCCCTCCCCATCCCTACATCTGCCCTTGTTTAGGTAGCTCCCTCCCCCTCCCTACATCTGCCCTTGTTTAGGTAGCTCCCTCCCCCTCCCTACATCTGCCCTTGTTTAGGTAGCTCCTACCCCCTCCCTACATCTGCCCTTGCTTAGGTAGCTCCCTCCCACTCCCTACATCTGCCCTTGTTTACAGACCACACTCCCAGTTGCAAAGCATTCAGCACAAAGTATGGGTATCAGATCTTGACTCATCCTTAATTGTCACTTTATATTACACACAATCTTGAATTAATTCTTGAAATTTGCAACTCAATGATTTTATGACATGTTTTATTAGCACATAATCCCACAGTATCAAGATTATGGACTATTAAATATCTGACAATTTCAGATATCGGCAATAAACACGTCTATTCTGAGCTGATAATATAAAAATCATGTTTTCATAAAAAAATGTTTCATCTACCGGTATATGATATAGAATATCTATAATATATGGGTAGGGACCACTTATCAAATCAAAAGCTTGTGATCTGATCTGTGAAACTGTTATCAGAAGCTTGCTATCTATATTTATATGTAGTTTAACATGCATTTATTCCAAACAGGCTTCTTTTTCAATGTCACAGTAAGGAACAATTCAAATAGAATTTTGAGAACCTGTCAAAAAATACAGCTTAATGGCATCTTTCAGTTTTCAAGAAACAAATGGTAACTTATAGGGACAAGCGTTCTCTTGGTAATTAGACAAACTAAGAGGACTTTCATGAATCTGTTAACTTTGAATTCTCATGACTATGAATGCTCATGACTATGAATTCTCATGACTCTATAGACACATTCACATGACACAAAACCAAGGCATTCTTTCTTGTAGTCATAAATTATGGATAGGCCATCTTCAATTAGTATATCATCATCTGATAGCCTTTAAAGCTGCCATGATCAATTAATCTGGTTCATAAATCTTTCATGAAGGATTTTCAATAATAATTTCAAGTTTGTCCCTTTGCAAAGCCCTTGGGGACTCTTATATCAAAGAATCTATTGCTAACAAGCCAGCATTACCCCCACCTCAAACACCACCACCACCACAATTACCGCAGAGACCTAGCTGAATTCTATGGACCCTTAACTCTTTCAGTGCTGGAACCAAATTTTGAAGGCCTTTGCAAACCGTTTGGATCCAGATGAGACGCCACAGAACGTGGCCTCTCATCAGGATCCAAACTGTTTGCTATTCTGATAGTATTCTTTGAAAAAAATCGAAGAAAATGATAACTTTACAAATTCAGCAGACGACATTTAAGCAGATGACAAATTTACCAGCATGCAAAGGGTTAATAATAAAAAGGACTTTAAATTGTCCAGTAATTCATCAAAGCATCCAACATCACCCTTACACTCTTTCATTCATTTTTTTTGCATTCAGTGGCGTTTTTTGTTTTCATTCATTACATCTCCCTTTCCATCAGGATACATAATACATGAAATTAATTGCACGTTATGAAACCCAATACATTTGTAATTGCACTCACGATCTGTGACTCACTTTTGAAATTGTCACAAGTGATAATTTTATTGGACACATGTTTCCCATGACAACCTTAATTAGTGATCATTAGCAGCTCTTACAGTATTCAGGGGAGATGGTAATTCCTGGGATATCACAGCCATCTTTGATTTCGATCCCGATCAATAATTTGCAGCAACCACGAATCAATCATTAAAGATTTCATAAAATCTTAAACTACCATCACATAAAGGTTTACATTTCTTTTATAACAAAATGCATTTCTTACACTGCTTCCTCAAAATATAATAACATTTGTATTTTTATGAAGTTTTGCATTATAAAACTTGAACATTTTTTTATCAGTTATTTTGCTAACATCAGCGAAACTTGGATAATATATATTAAGATATTTATTTAGATTTAAGCAATGCTCCAGGTAATAAAACCAAGTGAATATTTATTATTCTATATCAGCTGGAAAAAATATTTTTTAAATGTTCAGAAATTAAATAAAATATGTTGTTGTTATTTTTGCACAATGTCTAAATTACTTGTGAGCGCTTAATGTAACATACAAGTGCCTTGAGAATCTAACAGTTATTGTAAGAGAGGGGTTACAGGAGATCTATGTGGAAATCAACATGAAAACCACAAAACAATTATACTTTCTGCAAAGAAGAACACCAAGACTGTCTGCTTTTGTTCCGTATGACATGACATTTCACACATAAAACAGGAAAATGTGAACAACAATGGCAGATGAATTTGCCGCTGACTTGACATTAAGAAATGGGAAGAAAAATTAGTATTGCTGCAAAAGTGGCAACATAATGAATTGCTGTTTCGAAAGAAAAGTAAGTAATAGTGATGCATTCATGTTTGTGCCAGTTGCATAACATCTGCTTCCACCCAACTGACACTGCTGGGAACCAATTTGGATGATGTTGAATGAATGTTGCACTATATAATTACCCCCACCCCTGTTATATATGACAAGGGCATGTCCCAACAAAGTTTTTGCCAATTTGCAATTATAAATATATGCCAGCTCTGTACAACTGCAAGGGAGCAAGCATTTACGCAAATATTTTGTTTCAAGGTCCTTTCTCGAACAAAAACATAAAAGCGCAAGCAAAATTCTTGGAACAAAACATAAGTATACCAATGCATCCTTACCGTGCAGTTGTGTTAAATGATTAATAAAATGATAACACTTCAATGAGATTGTCATCAACTAATGTACTGTTAAAACTCATTTTTTTAGTAAACAAAAATGCATAACATTGAAAAAGTCATAAATGCATACAAAATCAAGTATTATAAAGGTAATTCTTACAATTAATTCAGTGGCAACCCTCTAGACTGGATCCCTTCTAAATGTCATAATGTCATAGCACGGACTCTAGATGAGACGGATATGAAACGGGACCGTATTGGCAAATAGCTTGTCGATACTTTTACGTAACCAGTAGCTATCGATTAGCGTACATCGAAGCGCCGAGGTTATACATAGCTTGTAGCATCAGTTCAGAGTGTTATGACCGCGAGCTACTTTCGTACGAAGTCATTACTTATTTACTTTCATTTTTAAACCCATTTTTTCTATCATATACAGAATTCTTCAAGATGTAGTTTTAAAAACTGAACTCCTAATATAAACGTTACAAATCTGTTTATAGTACGACCATGTTTACCGTAAATATAGATTCAAAAACTGTATGATATTTGCAAAAGTTAAATTAATAACTCGCCGGGCTGCCCAAATTAGAAGTAAAACTTCATATATATTTATATATCTGAAAACTACAAAATGTAGGCTTTCTAATGATATATAATTTGTCAAAATGGGCCGAGAAATAAAAGTAAGATTACAAAAAAGACATTCGTGGGTACATCAAAATGTATAACCTCGGCGCTTCGATGTATGCTAATCGATAGCTACTGGTTACGTAACAAAGTATCGACAAGGTTAAACGGGCGTGGGTAAAACATAAAATGTGTATTTCTCGTGTTTAACTCGCTATATATCCAACGGAAATATACTAAAAGTTATATTTTTTTGAAAGAGGTTAAATAAGCAACAAGATAACGTATAAATCAATAAAATCAGATGATTAGTTTTTGCATAATATTTGAATTGACTACAGTAAGGGTCAAATACTTGTTTCAACTCATGTCAATACGTCGCTCCGTGGTCATAGACATAAAAAGTTATGTAAGATTTAACACTAACAATGCTGTGCAGTGAATGTTGGTAATTTTAAAATTTTCCCAACAATTGAATCAATTCCAGCTGAAATGTTACCTCACAAATTCTACCAATTAAGAGTATATCTGACAGGAGTTCCACAATGGTGTGGGTCACAAACTACTATATCTCAGCAATTCCACAATATTGAGGGTTACACACTACACCTGTCTCTATGTCAGTTTGACATATCAGACTAAAGGATTTATATGACAATTGTTAAAAATACACAACCAATCTTGTTTTTGGTAGCTTTTTGTACACTTTACGTCAAAGTTTCTCCCCAGCTTCAACTTAATTGTTTAATAAACTAACAAATATCTTTATGCCAATAAAGATTAACATGCATCTGTAAAATGAGCAATATGCCTTAAAAATAAAATAACTAAATTTGAATGGCCAATTATGATGTAATTATAACTAAAAATTAATTGTTATAGATCTTTTTGTGCATCAAAATGTTTAGAAAGGTATTGCAGAGTTGGGAATTTTCCAATTTATCAAAATTGAGTTGAGAGTATAATTGCTATAATTATGCTTGTTACAGCTGCAAGCAAGTTTAATTACAAAAATGAACATGGTTATTTCTTTCATTTGCATTTTACAAGATCATTAAGGGTACATGAATATTGTATATAGCCCAACCTACTTGCACCCCAAGTTGTGAACAATATTTACTATATTACTATAACACCTGTTTAACCAGTTTCACACATCAACACACAATTAAAGCCCCCAATTTACCAAATGGGCTCTGATCTAAAACTGGAGCCAAAGAGGCACAGTCATGTGTTCAACCCAAACCAGTAACCGTTTAGATCAAATGCTTCCTGTATATCTAGAAAGAGCCTACCCTAGTGCAGACAGAGCATTAGCATAATGAAGTTCTCCTACCAGATTTAAGCAATTTATCAGACCCAATGTAACCATGGAGCATTAGAACACAGTTGAGTAAGTGTAATTGGTAATTAATTATGAATAAAACAAGAGGGCCTGAAAAGCCCAAAGTTGCTGCCCTGAGATAACAAGATATTATTAGGACAAATCTTCTGACCAAGTTTCACAAAGATCGGAAAATAATTGTGGCCTCTAGAGTATTAACAAGGTTTTACCATAGCCTTATAACGAAAATGGCCCGCCCCCTGGCAGCCATGTTTTTCAACCAACCGGCATCATTTTTGAACTCGTCCAAGATATTATCAGGATGGATCTTCTGACCAAGTTTCATGAAGGTGCCCCTTGGCAGCCATGTTTTTCAAGCAAAGCTTAACATTTTTGAACTCATCCAAGATATCAGTGGGATAAATCTTCTGAGCAAGTTTTATGAAGATCGGAAAATAAATGTGGCCTCTAGAGTGTTAACAAGGTTTTACTATAGCCATATAAGGAAAAATGCCCCGCCCCCTGGCGGCCATGTTTTTCCACCAACCAGAACCATTTTGGAACTCATCCAAGATATCATTGGGGTAAATCATTTGACCAAGTTTCATGATGATCGGACGATAAATGTGGCCCCTAGAGTGTTAACAAGGTTTTACTAAAGCATGATATATAGCCATATTAGGAAAAATGCCCCGTCCCCTGGTGGCCATGTTTTTTAAGCAACCGAAACCATTTTCGAACTCATCCAAGATATCATATGGACAAATCTTCTGACCAAGTTACATGAAGATCTGAAAATAAATGTGGCCTCTAGAGTGTTAACAAGGTTTTACTATAGCCATATAAGGAAAAATGCCCCGCCCCCTGGCAGCCATGTTTTTCAACCAACCAGCATCATTTTTGAACTCGTCCAAGATATTATTGGGGTGAATCTTCTGACCAAGTTTCATGAAGATCGGACAATAAATGTGGCCTCTTAAGAGTGTTAACAAGATTTTACTATAGCCATAGCCATATTAGGAAAAATGCCCCGCCCCTTGGCAGCCATGTTTTTCAAGCAAACGTAACTATTTTCAAAATCATCCAAGATATCATTGAGACCAATCATCTGACTAAATTTCATGAAGATTGGACAGTAAATGTGGCCTCTAGAGTGTTCACAAGGTTTTAATAAAGCCATGTAAGGAAAAATGCCCCGCCCCTTGGCAGCCATGTTTTTCAAGAAAACGTAAACATTTTCAAACTCATCCAAGATATCATTGAGACCAATCTTCCCACCGAATTTCATGAAGATTGGACAATAAATGTGGCCTCTAGAGTGTTAACAAGGTTTTACTATAGCTATATTAGGAAAACTGCCCCGCCCCCTGGCGGCCATGTTTGTTCACCGATCTGGACCATTTTCAAACTCGTCTGGGATATCAATGAAACCAATGTTTTGACCAAGTTTCATGATGATTGGGCAAAAATTGTGACTTCTAGTGTGTTCACAAGGTTTCTCAGTAACCATATAAGGAATACTGCCCCGCCCCCTGGCGGCCATGTTTTTCAATGGACCGGAACCATTTTTGAACTCAACCAACATATCATTTAGACAAACATTTTGACAAAGTTACATGAAGATTGGGCATCAAATTTTACTTCTACAGTGTTCACAAGGTTTTTCTTTTTTTTTACCTTGTGACCTAGTTTTTGACACAGCATGACCCAGTTTCGAACTCAGTCGAGGTATCAATGGGACAAATGTTCTGACTAAATTTCATGAAGATAAGACAATAAATGTGGCCTCTAGAGTGTTCACAAGGCAAAATGTTGACGACGGACGACGCACGTTGGACGACGGACAAAAAGCGATCACAAAAGCTCACCATGAGCACTTTGTGCTCAGGTGAGCTAAAAATGGGTGGGCCAAATGATGCATTTTTTTCAATATTGACCAAGCCCCCAAAATGCCCATATATATGCATGTAATTTTGTATTTAATGATTTAAATCCACTTCAAGTACTTTGCTGCACAGTTCTCGATTGGTTTGAGACAAATGGTACAGGAGTCAGCCAATCGTAAAAATTTTGCTGGCTGTGACAGGCAGTTCATTTTGATAGGGTGGCATGTAATACAATGATATCAATTGATTGCATGGCAGACCACCAGGGTACCTATATTGACATGTTTCCAATCATGAGATGGTATCAAAACAGTGCCGCAATCATTATCAATTATACCTGTTACATCAGGCCAAACAATCTCATTAAATAATTGGATTATTTTATTTTTTGCAGTTTTGACAGCCTGTCATAATTAAATCTTCATTAAATTCCACAGGCTGTCATTTAAATGAAATATATAATTTTTTGTTGGTGTCTCTTAACAGTAACAAAGAAAAGCAACTGTTTAAGATATGAAAATTATTGATGGCCCTTTAAGCCTACATAAAATAAAATAAAAAACACATTGTAAAATATTAACTTTTAGATCAACAGTTCACAGTTTTGTTGTTTGCACAGCATTTACATGTATTGCACTTTGTTTTTATACAATTCATACTACAAACATCTTTATAAGTTGACCTTTTTTACTTAACTGAGTGCAATCGCTTCTGAACAAAAAGGCTTCATATCTGTCAACTGTGAACTGATAAACAATCCTAGATGATATTGATTGCCATACATTGTCCAAATATTTGCCACCATGCACGCTGTGGACTAATCTGAGCATGACCATGCAGTATTTAATAAAACAATACACAAGTCCATAATTCATTTCTTAAAATTTGGTAAAGATTGCCACATTCAATTAAAGGTTCATTTTATGCTCAAATTAATTTGCATTATACCACTTATAATGAACAAATCATCTTTCATTTTTCAACTGTCAAGATAGACTCCAGCTTTTTGTGAACACATTTTTAGAGAACATTTTAAAATAAACAAGGGCTGTTTGTAAAACATGCATGCCCCCCCCCCCCCCCATATGAGCTGTCAGTTGTAGTGGCAACCATTGTGTGAATATGTTTTTTAGCACTGTGACCTTGAACTTTGACCTAGTGACCTGAAAATCAATAGGGGTCATCTGCCAGTCATAATCAATGTACCTATGAAGTTTCATGATCTTAGGCTTAAGCATTCTTGAGTTATCCTCGGAAACCATTTTACTGTTTCAAGTCACTGTGACCTTGACCTTTGACCTAGTGACCTGAAAATCAATAGTGGTCATCTGCCAGTCATGGTCAATGTACCTATGAAGTTTCATGATCCTAGGCGTAAGCCCTTGTGAGTTATTATCCGGAAACCATTTTACTGTTTCGAGTCACTGTGACCTTGACCTTTGACCTAGTGACCTGAAAATCAATAGGGGTCATTTGCCAGTCATGATCAATGTACCTATGAAGTTTCATGATCCTAGGCATAAGTATTGTTGAGTTATCATCCGGAAACCATTTTACTATTTCGAGTCACTGTGACGTTGACCTTTGACCTAGGCCTAAGCATTCTTGAGTTATCATCTGGAAACCATTTTACTATTTCGAGTCACTGTGACCTTGACCTTTGACCTAGTGATCTGAAAATCAATAGGGGTCATCTGCCAGTCATGATCAATGTACCTATGAAGTTTCATGATCCTAGGCATATGCATTCTTGAGTAATCATCCTGAAACCATTTTACTGTTTCGAATCACTGTGACCTTGACCTTTGACCTAGTGACCTGAAAATCAATAGGGGTCATCTGTCAGTCATGATCAATGTTCCTATGAAGTTTCATGATCCTAGGCGTAAGCATTCTTGAGTTATCATCCGGACACCATTTTACTGTTTTAAGACACTGTGACCTTGATCTTTGACCTAGTGACTTAATTTAATCAATAGGGGTCATCTGCCAGTAATGATCAATGTACCTATGAAGTTTCATGATCCTAGGCGTAAGTATTCTTGAGTTATCATCCGGAAACCATTTTACTGTTTTGAGTCACTGTGACGTTGACCTTTGACCTAGTGACCATAAAATCAATAGGGGTCATTTGCCAGTCATGATCAATGTACCTATGAAGTTTCATGATCCTAGGCCTAAGCATTCTTGAGTATCATCCGGAAACCATCTGGTGGACGGACCGACCGACGGACTTCATGTGCAAATCAATATACCCCCTCTTCTTGGAAGGGGGGCATAATAAATAAATCATGCCCAAACCATATAACTTTTCCAATGATAATCCCATTAAATCAATCTATAGAAAAGATAGTGTAGCCCAAAGCAGGAAAAATAAGTGGAGGGGGGAGTTGGTCCTGCAACTGCAAGGAAATAGAAAAGCAAGTGCAATACTAAGTAGTCAAGAACCTAACTGCAACAAAGTCATATACCATATTTTTCACATGAGAAATCTGGATGTCTGTCTTAATAAAAGGAAAACATACACAAATTTTCCAGCAAATGGTTTGTCGTCTGTTTTAATACATGTCATAATTTAAGGGGGATATGCCCCTTTAAAATGCCCCACTCCCTGTCAGGGGTTCCGCTGTCGATCGCCATTGGCGCCAAATGGCGCTAAATTTTTTAATGTGGCTCCAAATTTTTTTAAGTGGCGAATTTCAAAAAATCGGTAAAATCCTATCCGAAAATGTACTGCGAGGCGAAAGCACGTGACCGAGCATTAGCGGCCAGCGTCTGTCAGTTGTAAATATTGATTTACGACGATGTAAGCGACCTACAGTGCAGAGTGCATAAGAAATCACCGAAGCGTGTAAGTGTTATAAACGGTGTTTTTACTGCTATTGTCAAGTTTTAACCGGATTAACGGCTCCTTTATGATATTGAGCAATAAGTTAAGTAACACGGGGACAAACTCTCATGACGATCAATAATTATAATGATTATTAGGGCCGCTATTTCTTTGTTAAAATCAAAACCATGGGGCTGGCAAAAGCATTTAATTTCTCCACATCAACAAATAAAAACTTGTTTCAACAGGTATTTGTGAGCATTTCTGTTTAATAGATTCATTATTGTAATGTTCTGGGAAGGATATAAATTGATTAAGATAACAACAATTTCTGAATTAAATATAAAACATTCACTCGATGTACTATATTTCAGATATGTTAAATTCGGACATTTAAAAGAAGGGACATTTATGTGTTGGTTTGATGTTGATAGTTTGTAAAAATATGTTTTATGTTATTTCAGGCAACTAGAATGGATGGTGGCAATTATCTGGGCCTTTCTGTCAGGAAAAAGGCGTGAACAACAGTCATTTAATTGAACCTTGAAATCATCCACCACTAACAGAAAACTTGTTAACAACAGAAGCTGATGTATATCATGTCCAAATGACCAAATATAACTGTTAAACACTTTGAAGTGAGATGCTTTATTTTCTGATTCCCTTTCAAATGATGAACATTGGTGTGATTTTATGTTTAAATAATTAATTTCGAAACATTTATGCAGCATACTGTTTAATACATTGATGTTAACATTATTGTATTATTTTGGTTATCTGTGTTGTTTATCAAGTTGAAAAAAAATGTTATTTATATACAAATAAAGCTTATTAAGACTTATGAAGGTATGACTTATGAAGGTACTTATGTTTTTTTAATGAAATAACATATTTTTTAAAGTGATAATATAGTCAATGACATTAATGTAGTAAGGTTTCTTAAAATGATTGTTCTTATTAATAAGGCGGAATAACCGACAGTATTCACGCCACAAAAAAGTGGCGACAACTTTTTTTGGGCCAGTGGAACCCCTGCCTGTATTCAGCATATGTACAACCATGAAAAAGATAAGACATTCACCAAAATACATCAATTTGTACGAATTTTCTTCAACAAACATTTGAAAAAAATATTCACACATCAAAAGTCAAGGACCTGTGATTATGTTATTTATGACTGATTAACCCATTTATGCCTAGTGGACTCTCCCATCCTTAAAAATTGGATCAATTTATTTCCAAAATTTGTGATGTCTAGTATATTTATTTCTATGTTTCGAATATTTCTTACAGAAATTTCTTAAAGCAAACAGCGCGCCCCTAATGAGACGCTGCATCATGCGGCGTCTCATCTGGGTCTACGCTGTTTGCCAAGGCCTTTTTTCTAGACGCTAGGCATAAATGGGTTTAGCCAATGTGAAATTGAAATTACAGCACTGCATAATCAGAAACCTTACACCACCACAAAGGCTTGGAATTATCAAGCTTCTAACAAACAAAGACTTAGGTTACCATGATGTTACCATGACCCCTGGGTGCCATCTCTTGGAGCACATGGAGAGCCCAAACCCAAGCCCAATTGGGTAGCACATCTATATATCAAGGGCTCAACATGGCAAAATTAACATATATCTTCATATGATTGAAAAAGCACACCCAAGAAGGGAACAAAAGATCTGAGGTAAAACATGACTGTGTTAAAACACTGTGATTGCAATTCCAACAGCTTTGCCAAGACAGGAAGAGTGATATCGACATATGCAGGCGCTGATTTAAGGCAGGATTGTTGGGGATTGTTCTGATACAGATTGGTACAAGCTTTGTAGATCTGTAATTACTGTGGAATCTCTGCCTTGTAAATTGTGATATAGCAAGTTTACACAGACAGCAGTATTGTCATGGGTGCACTTTCAAATCCATTAGGGCTTACAGGCACAAAAAGTATGATACATGACAGAGTTATGAAGGGTGTAATGGTTCTATTCCACAACGAAAACATTTAGCCCACGCTTCGCTACGATTTATCACATTTATTGCATCGGGAAGACTCGTGACAGTCTACGATTCAGTTACGACACTGGTAAGATTGAGTTACGACAAATCGTGGAGTTTGGTTTAAGACTTGCGAATAGGGTCGCGAATTCACTAGGATGTTTAAGAATCTACTGCGACTGTACTACAAACAATGCAAATCGGTCACGACTAAGCTAGGACCTCACCGAATGCACCCATGAATTAGGCGCCAATATTTATTGATATTGATCTAAATCGCGAAAATCTTAGTGGGCTCACAACTCACTCGTGGTGAACTAGTGAGAGTCTTGACAAAGTCGTAGCTGATTGGTAGACAGATCATGTGATCACCGATTTCCCGATTGAGTCACGAATTACCTACGATTCCATTACGACGCCTAAGAATGCACTACCACGCTGTTACGAGTCAACTGCCATTAAATTCAGTCTTGGAGGTCCTGGCCAAATTTTAAACACGTTTAAAATCTGGCCACAATTTTTTGGGAGCTCATGAGTTGCAGGAATAGTCAGGCAGAGAGTTTACAGCTGCATACACACTGTAGTCAGGCAGAGGGTTTACAGCAGCACAGACATTGTAGTCAGACAGAGGGTTTACAGCTGCATACACACTGTAGTCAGGCAGAGGGTTTACAGCTGCACAGACACTGTAGTCAGGCAGAGGGTTTGAAGAAGCATACACACTGTAGTCAGACAGAGGGTTTACAGCTGCACAGACACTGTAGTCAGGCAGAGGGTTTACAGCTGCACAGACACTGTAGTCAGACAGGGGGTTTACAGCTGCATACACACTGTAGTCAGACAGAGGGTTTACAGCTGCACATACACTGTAGTCAGGCAGAGGATTTACAGCTGCACAGTTTACAGCTGCACAGACACTGTAGTCAGGCAGAGGGTTTACAGCTGCACAGACACTATAGTCAGGCAGAGGGTTTACAGCTGCATACACACTGTAGTAAGGCAGAGGGTTTACAGCTGCACAGACACTGTAGTCAAACAGAGGGTTTACAGCTGCATACACACTGTTGTCAGGCAGAGAGTTTAAAACTGCACATACACTGTAGTCAGGCAGAGGGTTTACAGCTGCATAGACACTGTAGTCAGACAGAGGGTTTACAGCTGCACTGACACTGTAGTCAGGCAGAGGGTTTGAAGAAGCATACACACTGTAGTCAGACATAGGGTTTACAGCTGCACAGACACTGTAGTCAGACAGAGGGTTTACAGCTGCACAGACACTGTAGTCAGGCAGAGGGTTTACAGCTGCATACACATTGTAGTCAGGCAGAGGGTTTACAGCTGCACATACACTGTAGTCAGACAGAGGGTTTACAGCTGCACAGACACTGTAGTCAGGCAGAGGGTTTACAGCTGCATACACACTGTAGTCAGACAGAGGGTATACAGCTGCATAGATACTGTAGTCAGACTGAAGGTTTACAGCTGCACAGACACTGTAGTCAGGCAGAGGGTTTACAGCTGCAAAGACACTGTAGTCAGACAGAGGTTTACAGCTGCATACACACTGTAGTCAGGCAGAGGGTTTACAGCTGCACAGAAACTGTAGTCAGGCAGAGGGTTTGAAGAAGCATACACACTGTAGTCAGACAGAGGGTTTACAGCTGCACAGACACTGTAGTCAGACAGAGGGTTTACAGCTTCACCGACACTGTAGTCAGGCAGAGGGTTTGAAGAAGCATACACACTGTAGTCAGACAGAGGGTTTACAGCTGCACATACACTGTAGTCAGGCAGAGGGTTTACAGCTGCACACTGTAGTCAGGCAGAGGGTTTACAGCTGCATACACACTGTAGTCAGGCAGAGGGTTTACAGCTGCACAGACACTGTAGTCAGGCAGGGGGTTTACAGCTGCACAGACACTGTAGTCAGGCAGAGGGTTTACAGCTGCATACACATTGTAGTAAGACAGAGGGTTTACAGCTGCACAGACACTGTAGTCAGGCAGAGGGTTTGAAGAAGCATACACACTGTAGTCAGACAGAGGGTTTGAAGAAGCATACACACTGTAGTCAGACAGAGGGTTTGAAGAAGCATACACACTGTAGTCAGGCAGAGGGTTTGAAGAAGCATACACACTGTAGTCAGACAGAGGGTTTACAGCTGCACAGACACTGTAGTCAGGCAGAGGGTTTGAAGAAGCATACACACTGTAGTCAGACAGAGGGTTTCAAACTGAATTGAAACTGTAGTCAAATAGATGGTTTTAAGCTGCAGTGACACTGTAGTTAGAGAGAGGGTTTAAATCTGATTAGACACTGTAGTCACAATAGACTTGTGTATAGTTTATAGCTTCATTCACATATAAAGGGCCAACATTTTGTTTTAAGCTTAAAAGCTATTAACACACCATGTACAAAATTGACAGATTTAGACCAAACAATGATTTAAGAATGCATTGACACACTGAGTTTTTTGTGTGAGAATTAAATCTGCTTCAAAATGAATATATGAATAAAGACTTGTAAAGACTGTGATACTACAGATTAGACAGAGCTAAAACCAATCCTTCCCCGGCGAAATGTTGTTCATGATTTCATGAACACTTCAAGCCAATCAAGAACTGTTCATGAACGGTTCTGAAAAAGTTCCTGAGCTTGGTTCATGAACTTTTGGACATGAACTGTTCTTAAGACATGTTCATGAACTGTTTATGAATTATTGTTGAACATTTCAAAGTTCATGAACAGTTCTTCATCTAACCATAAATACTTAGTGATGAACATTTCATGCACAAGTATTTCTAATGACTTTTCTGAGACAGACTTTAAGGATCCATCATGAATAATTCATGAATTCCTTTGTGCTAGATGTTTTATACATATTTTTGAAAGTAATATTGAAATGTCTAGCATACAAATCGTGTAGATTTGTGAAACCTGTGAAGTTAGTAGGAATATGCATAGAACTTTCACCACTGTAAGTTAGAGTTCTTGACCTGTTCTAGAGAATTTTAAGAACATTTGTACAAGAACTGTTCAAGAACTGCCTTCAGGAACACTTCAATAACTTTTTAAGGACCTTTCCTGTTCTTGAATTATTCTTAAACTATTCTTGAACACTTGAAGAACTTTTTTGAACAACATGTTTCCTTCTGATGTTCTTAAACAGGTCTACACAATGTTTTTGAACGTATGATGGACTTTTTAAGAATCCAATATGTTCTTAAAAGGATCTGTCATTGTTCTTGGAAGACTTAAAAGACAAGTTTAAGAACGTTTTAAGGACATCTTATTTCAAGAACAGTTTAAGATGATATCAAGAACTCAATGTACATTGCATTGCTGTTTTTAAAAAGAAAGAATATTGTGTGCACAGGAAGTTGAAACGGAAGGCACATGGTTTATGTTATATTTGAAAATGTAAGTCTTTAATAAATTACTGGCTGAAATGATCAGCCATTGGTTCCATTTCAAGTTCTTTGGCACTGTAAGTGTAACCATTTCAGGGAAACCATTGATTAGTAAATGATTCTTGAACTGAAAATGAAACTATTCATAATCTTTTCAATACATGAATTATTCATGAACATATAGTGCAAAGTTGTATTATGAAATTTAAAGAGTATTATCAAACCACTTGTATCTCAGTTATTAGTGTTATATTTAAATTATTGTTGTATGTTGCTTTCAATATGTTAAGTGCTAATACAAGACTTGTTTCTTCTTACCCTGACCTGTTTGTTGAGCTTTAGTAACACTTATGATAACCTTTGCATAAATTGACAAATTCTTGTTCATGAATAGTTCATGAACACTTCATGCCACCTCAGTTCATGAACTCTTGAAGAAATATGGTTCATGAACTATTCACTTACAGTTCGTGAACAGACAATGAGCCATTGAAAAATAGAAGGAAAATGTTCATGAACTGTTCGTGAACAGCAAAACCCTGAATAATTTTTCAAGAATTGTGTTGTTCATGAACTGTTCAAGAACACTTCATGTAATTGATGTTCATGAATAGTTCATGAACATTTCATGCCATAATGGTTCAAGAATAGTTCTTGAACACTTCATGCCACACGGGTTCAAGAATAGTTCATGAACACTTCATGCCATAAGGGTTCAAGAATAGTTCATGAACACTTCATGCCATTAGGTTTCAAGAATATTTCATGAACACTTCATGCCATTAGTGTTCATGAACAGTTCATGAACTAAAATTTCAAGAACTTTTCACAGACGTGGCTCATTTTCTGGTCACGAACTATTCGTGAACAATTCATGAACTCAGTTCACGAACAGTTCATGAACTGTTCACGAATTATTCGTGAACTGCAGAACAACATTTCGCAGGGGTTTAAACCTTTGCCGCTTAGATACCTATTTTGACGCATTTGCAGTCCCTTAAAAATTTACATTTAATTAAAAACCTTTCTTACTAAAGTTTGAATTGCTTCATTTCCAACCCTAAGTTACTGATGAGCAGCAAACAGCATAAAACCTGAAAAGGTTACTCGCAGGCTGTTCTGGTTTTATGCTGATTGCAAAAGCCCTTTGCACTTTGCTTCTTATTGGGGAAAGGGTTAATCACCTGATTTTACAACACATTTGGTTGCTTAATATTGCCCTCTTTCGAATATAAGTATGCCTAAGTTTCAGGAATCATAGTGATAATACAATTAAACTCAAATGAATAAAGTATTCTGTTAAAGGAAACTTTTAATTAGTATCATTATAATGGCTGTATATATAAAAAATGATGAATTTCCAATTAAAACATCACAAAAAACAACCAATGATGTTATATTTTTCCACGGATTTTTCTGAATGAAAATATTTGCCTCATATAAAAACGTCTTGCAACTTTCTATCATTTGTTAATGCCAAATCACTGCCATAATTTTTTCCTCAGAATTACACAGATTCTATTTGAAGATGACAGTTTGATCAAATTAATTAGAACTAATTGTTGGCATTTCCATGCATAAAAACATCTTTAATAATTATGAATTATCTCTGATGTAGCGGATCCGTGGTCTAGTGGTAACACACTGGCTTCACAATCCAGAGATCGCTGGTTCGATCCCCCGCTGCACCTAACCTACTAACTCGTCTTTCGCATGAGACGTTAAACCGAGGTGCAGTGTACTAGGTGCTATACACCGGGCACTAAAAGACCCAGGGTCACCCCTGGAACGGGGTGTCTCCTGTATCTTGCACTATCCCCCGTAACCAACTAACACGTCTTTCTGGGGGCGATGGCCATATGGGAGACAATCCCGGTGCACTCGATAAAAAACGAAAAACACACAATGAATTATCTCTGACAGAGCCAGTTTCAAGACTCCATGAAATCTAAATTTTTTGCAGAAATAATTAGTAACGGTCAGATAGTTAACAAGGGAAAGCAATAAGCCGAAGAAATAAGGAGAGCTTACAATTCCTTAGCTGGATTTACAGTAACATGGCTACTTTTACAGAGAAACTATTTCTCCTTTCAGTCATCAATCTAATTCCCACTCTAACTCTTGCTAACAGAGACAATGTGCCACTGTCTCAATAATCAGTCATAATTTGTTTCAGGGAAAGTCATTTAATTCATATTTATTCAAATCCCCTTTCAGCATGTCATGACTGCATAAAAAATCAAATTATTAAAAATTGACAGGACTAAGTTTTCAAACAATGGCTAAAACCACTAGTGCCATGGCTGGTTTGGACACTCCATTGTGTCCAAACATCCAGGCAATTGGCATCAGGTAGGTCATCAAATTATAATTCAGACAATGACAAATCACTGTCATCTGCTTTCAATCTGTCTAAATCAAAATGTGCCAGAGGACATAGTGGAGAGTGACCTTTTGGGGACTGTCTAATTGGACCAAAGCAAAACGTCTAGTGACCACAGGAAAAGTGTCATTTTGCATACTAACTAGTCCTTTTTTTTGGAGAGAGGTTTGGGAAATACGGGCAGTGCTGATTTATGAAGCTCAAAAAACAAATGGTCAACAGATTGAGGATTGGCCCCTAAGGTACGGAGATAGTGTTCATCAAATTTCTGTGATGTGAGCTTTTTGTGTTGGACAATATATAACTAATTTATTACACTCTGACCTTTGGACATAACTGATACAAGGCACCTTGGAATCTGATGGAAAACAAGGGCTGTTTGTTAAACATGCATGCCCCCCTATATGGGCTATAAGTTGTTGTAGCAGCCATTGTGTGAATACGTTTTTTGTCACTGAATACGTTTTTTGTCAATGTGGGTGGTGGTGGTGGTGGTGGTGGTGGTGGTGGTGGTGGTGGTGGTGGTGGTGGTGGGTAGCAGAAGAAATAGTAGTAGTAGTAGTAGTAGTAGTAGTAGTAGTAGTAGTAGTAGTAGTAGTAGTAGAAGTAGTAGTAGTAGTAGTAGTAGTAGTAGTAGTAGTAGTAGTAGTAGAAGTAGTAGTAGTAGTAGTAGTAGTAGTAGTTAGTAGTAGTAGTAGTAGTAGAAGTAGTAGTAGTAGTAGTAGAGCAGTAGTAGAAGTAGTAGTAGTAGTAGTAAGGTAGTAGGTAGTAGTTGTAGTAGTAGTAGTAGTAGTAGTAGTAGTAGTAGTAGTAGTAGTAGTAGTAGTAGTAGAGTAGTAGTAGTAGTAGTAGTAGTAGTAGTAGTAGTAGTAGTAGTAGTAGCAGTAGAAGTAGTAGCAGTAGTAGTAGTAGTAGTAGTAGTAGTAGTAGAAGTAGTAGTAGTAGCAGTAGTAGTAGTAGTAGAAGAAGTAGTAGTAGTAGTAGTAGCAGCAGCAGCAGCAGCAGCAGCAGCAGCAGCAGCAGTAGTAGCAGTAGTAGTAGTAGTAGTAGTAGTAGTAGTTGTAGTAGTAGTAGTAGTAGTAGTAGTAGTAGTAGTAGTAGTATGCATTACAAAAATGCAGTTAGCCTTACATTTGGTAAAATTTAAATATATTACAAGGGAGGCAAATCTGTAACAATAAATTTAAACTTATTGCATTTGTTTCCCCTGTAGTGTATTACCTCCCCTGTCCTGCTTATATTTATATTAATCAACAAAATTAAACATTAACACAATATTTAATATACAAAAAATACAAAAAATCTCATATTCTGATAATATTTTTACTGATCCACTGTATTTTACTAAAAGGATGATGTTTCATTGGACTGATAATTATAGATTTAGGATTACAGACCAGTTGCTTCAGTAATATTGTTCAGAGTGTGCCCTGTTGGCCGCGTATGCATTCTAAAATTATCATTCAAAAAACCATTTTACTATTTCGAGTCACCGTGACCTTGACCTTTGACCTAGTGACCTCAAAATCAATAGGGGTCATCTGCTAGTCATGATCAATGTACCTATGAAGTTTCATGATCCTAGGCACAAGCGTTCTTGAGTTATCGTCTGACAACCACCTGGTGGACGGACCGACAGACAGACCGACCGACAGACCGACATGAGCAAAGCAATATACCCCCTCTTCTTCGAAGGGGGGCATAAAAAGACAAATCACAATGACTTGGTTATTGTCCAATAATTTTTAATTATGTTGTCCTTTAAAGAGGTTACATGCAACTATATTTAATGTGGGTATTTTCTAAAACATTTCCCAGTCCATGATTACTATCAGGCGAATTTATTACCCTCTCACCCCAGCTGTCACTGTTGTCTGCCACTGATCCGGCAAAGACAAATGAGGAAAAAGAAACAAATGACAGATAAAGAAGACACAACCACAAGACTGCAAGTAAGGAATTAAATGGAGGAATGCAACTGGACCTAATGTAACATAAGATTTCCAGGCAAATCAGCCATCTTACACAGAAGTGTACTCAGAAAACTATTTCACAAAACAAACATTCTATATTAATATGCGCCTCACTTTGGGAAAATTGGGCTTAGTGCATGTTCGCAAAGTGTCGAAACAGATTGGCAGGTGCAGTCTGTACAGGCTTATCAGGGAAAAAACTTTCTGTCTAGACTCGTTTTTCATTTAAAAGAGGCTAATAAGGGAGGAAACTTGCATTAAGCCCCATTTTCCCACAGTGCAGTTCTTCTTAACATCTATGTTGGAAAAAGGCTCGGTATGAAAGGAATATACACTAATAAACAAGCTGATTTACTTCTGTGGCATTATCAGCTCTCGCATAATCTTTAGTAACTTTAATATTTTCCCATAATATATTGTTATTATTTTGGAAAGATTTTCATTAGAAACAATCAAAGCCATTTTTATTAACCTGAGCTGCTTTTATAAAACAAGCAAAATTAAGAAAACACAGACTTAATAGTGACAACAAAATACAATAAGCCCTGGTCCGTGAAAAATGAATTGACAAACACAGCATTTTATAGGTGTTTTAAAAAAGAGTTGATAAATAAAACAGTTACATTAAAAATATCCTTGAAACATCCTTTAAATTCTTCAAATACAGTGTAAACAAGAAATATCTTTTAACAAGAGGGCCAAGATGGCCCTAGTTTGCTCACCTGAGAGGAGTCGGTTCATTCAATCTTTACCAAATGTCAAACTTGACCTAGATATTGTCCAGACAAACATCCTGGTCAAGTTTCATCATTATTTCATCTGCGAGTCATGATCAATATAACTATGAAGTTTCATGATCCTAAGGCGTAAGCATTCTTGAGTTTTCATCCAGAAACCATTTTTCTAAGTTGAGTCACCGTGACCTTGACAGCCATTGTGTGAATACGTTATTTGGCACTGTGACCTTGACCTTTGACCTAGTGACCTGATAATCAATAGGGATCATCTGCGAATTATGATCATTGTACCTAGGCATAAGCGTTCTTAAGTTATCATCCAGAAACCATTTTACTATTTCAGGTCACCGTGACCTTGATCTTAGACCTAGTGACCTGAAAATCGACAGGGGTCATCTTCAAGTCATGATCAATGTACATATGAAGTTTCATGATCCTAGGCATAGGCGTTCTTGAGTTATCATCCGAAAACCATTTTACTATTTCCGGTCACCGTGACCTTGACTTTTGACCTAGTGACCTGAAAATCAATAGGGGTCATCTACGAGTCATGATCAATGTACCTATGTAGTTTCATGATCCTAGGCCTAAGCGTTCTTGAGTTATCATCTGGAAACCATTTTACTATTTTGGGTCATCGTGACCTTGACCTTTGACATAGTGACCTGAAAATTAATAGGGGTCATCTACGAGCTATGATCAATGTACCTATGAAGTTTCATGATCCTAGGGCTAAGCGTTTTTGAGTTATCATCCGGTAACCATTTTACTATTTCGGGTCATTGTGACCTTGACCTTTGACCTAGTAACCTGAAAATCAATAGGGGTTATCTGTGAGTCATGATCAATGTAGCTATGACGTTTCATGATCCTAGGCCTAAGCATTCATGAGTTATCATCCGAAAACCATTTTACTGCTTTGGGTCACCGTGACCTTGACCTTTGACCTAGTGACCTGAAAATCAATAGGGGTCATCTGCGAGTCATGATCAATGTATCTATGAAGTTTCATGATCCTAGGCATAAGTGTTCTTGAGTTATCATCCGGAAACCATTTTACTATTTCATGTTATCGTGACCTTGACCTTTGACCTAGTGACCTAAAAATCAATAGGAGTCATCTGCGAGTCATGATCAATGTACCTATGAAGTTTCATGATCCTTGGCATAAGCGCTCTTGAGTTATCATCCGGAAACCATCTGGTGGACGGACGGACCGACATGAGCAAAACAATATACCCCCTCTTCTTTGAAAGGGGGGGGGGGCATAGTGAGAAAACTGCCCTTCACCCAGCAGCCATGTTATTAAACTGACCAGAACCATTTTTAAACTCAACTCTTGTATCAAGGAACCAAATGTTCTGAGCAAATTTCATGAAAATTGGGCCAAAAATGTGACTTCTTCTGTGTTCACATGTTTTCACTATATACATATAGAGAAAAATACCCAGCCCACTGGCGGCCATGTTTTTTCATCAATCCCGACCGTTTTCAAACTCTTCCGAGATATCAATAAAACCAATGTTTTGACCAACTTTCATGATGATTGGGCAAAAATTGTGACTTCTAGAGTGCTTACAAGGTTTCTCTATAGCCAAATAGGGAAACCTGCCACTATATACATATAGAGAAAAATGACCCGCCCACTGGCGGCCATGTTTTTTCACCGATCTCGACCATTTTTCAAACTCGTCCGAGACATCAATTGAACCAATGTTTTGACCAACTTTCATGATGATTGGGCAAAAATTGTGACTTCTAGCCAAATAAGGTAAACTGCCCGGCCCACTGGCGGCCATGTTTTTCAATGGATCGGAACCACTTTTGAACTCAACCAATATATCATTTAGACAAACATTTTGACAAAGTTACATGAAGAATGGGCATGAAATGTGACTTCTAAAGTGTTTACAAGGTTTTTCTTTTTTTTGACCTAGTGACCTAGTTTTTGACCCGGCACAACCCTGCAGTTTCGAACTTGGCCGAGATTTCAGTGGGACAAAGCTTCTGACCAAGTTTCATGAAGATGGGACAAGAAATGTGGCCTCTAGAGTGTTTACGAGGTTTGCTCAAGGTCAGAGGTCAAATATATGTGGCCCAAATCGCTTATTTTATGAATACTTTTGCAATATTGAAGATAGCAACTTGATATTTGGCATGCACGTGTATCTCATGGAGCTGCACATTTTGAGTGGTGAAAGGTCAAGGTCAAGGTCATCCTTCAAGGTCAAATATATGGGTCAAAATTGCGCATGTAATGTCACTTCTGCAATATTGAAGCTAGCAATTTTATATTTGAAATGCCTGTGTATCTCAAGGAGCTGCACATTTTGAGTGGTGAAGGGTCAAGGTCAAGGTCATCCTACAAGGTCAAACATCATATAGGGGGACATTGTGTTTCACAAACACATCTTGTTAAGAAGTGTGTTAAACATGTGTCTTTTTAGATACATCCGTTTAAAACAGATCATATGATAAAAACGCACTTATGAAATAAAAAACTAACTTATGCTTAAAAAAGAGGCACATCAAAATAGAAAAACGCACTTTTGTGAGAAAAAACCCACATCTGTAAACCTTAAAACACACTTCTTAGATAAAAGACGCACTTCCTAAATAAAAGATGCACTTCTTAGATAAAAAACACACACTTTGCTCTCATCTACACTCAAAAGCGCACTTACAGATGAAGAAAACACACAAAAAACGCACTTTCTAAATAAAAGACGCACTTCTTAGATAAAAAACACACATTTTGCTCACATCTACACTCAAAAGCGCACTTACAGATGAAGAAAACACACAAAAACCGCACTTTTTCAATAAAATAACGCACTTGAAAAGAAAAAACGCACAAAAAGCGCACTTAAATGCACTTTTGAACACTGAAAACGCACATATTAACAAAAAACACACAATTAATGCACTTTTAAGTGCGCTAAATGTGTGTTTTGGTAAAAAGTGCGTTTTTATGACCAGCAATATGTAATAATGTAAAATAAGCCACGAAAACTCCGCATAACATCCCATACTGCATGTGATGCAGCTAAGAACTGCACAGAAAAAGAAATTCACTATCCTTGATCTCATTCATTGAACTATCAACGCCATATATCTTTTAAGCTCACCTGATTGCTCAGGTGAGCTTTTGTGACCGGTCTTTGTCCGTCGTATGTCCGTCCGTCCGTTAACATTTGCTCGTGTGTTTTCTTCATCTGTAAGTGCGCTTTTGAGTGTAGATGAGAGCAAAGTGTGTGTTTTTTATCTAAGAAGTGCGTCTTTTATTTAGGAAGTGCGTCTTTTATCTAAGAAGTGTGTTTTAAGGTTTACAGATGTGGGTTTTTTCTCACAAAAGTGCGTTTTTCTATTTTGATGTGCATCTTTTTTAAGCATAAGTTAGTTTTTTATTTCAAAAGTGCGTTTTTATCATATGATCTGTTTTAAACGGATGTTTTTAAAAAGACACATGTTTAACACACTTCTAAACAAGATGTGTTTGTGAAACACAATGTCCCCCTATATGATGTTTGACCTTGTAGGATGACCTTGACCTTGACCCTTCACCACTCAAAATGTGCAGCTCCTTGAGATACACAGGCATTTCAAATATAAAATTGCTAGCTTCAATATTGCAGAAGTGACATTACATGCGCAATTTTGACCCATATATTTGACCTTAAAGGATGACCTTGACCTTGACCTTTCACCACTCAAAATGTGCAGCTCCATGAGATACACGTGCATGCCAAATATCAAGTTGCTATCTTCAATATTGCAAAAGTATTCATAAAATAAGCGATTTGGGCCACATATATTTGACCTCTGACCTTGAGCAAACCTCGTAAACACTCTAGAGGCCACATTTCTTGTCCCATCTTCATGAAACTTGGTCAGAAGCTTTGTCCCACTGAAATCTCGGCCAAGTTCGAAACTGGGTTGTGCCGGGTCAAAAACTAGGTCACTAGGTCAAAAAAAAGAAAAACCTTGTAAACACTTTAGAAGTCACATTTCATGTGACCCTGACCTTTCACAACTCAAAATGTGCAGCTCCATGAGATACACATGTATGCCAAATATCAAGTTGCTATCTTCAATATTGCAAAAGTATTCAAAAAATAAGCGATTTGGGCCACATATATTTGACCTCTGACCTTGAAGGATGACCTTGACCTTGACCTTTCACCACTCAAAATGTGCAGCTCCATGAGATACATATGCATGCCAAATATCAAGTTTCTATCTTCAATATTGCAAAAGTATTCATAAAATGAGCGATTTTGGCCACATATATTTGACCTCTGACCTTGAAGGATGACCTTGACCTTTCACCACTCAAAATGTGCAGCTTCATGAGATACACATGCAGGCCAAATATGAAGTTGCTATCTTCAATATAGCAAAAGTTATTGCAAAATGTTAAAGTTGGCGCAAACCAACCAACCAACCAACAGACCAACCAAACAACAGACCAACAGACAGGGCAAAAACAAAATGTTTTAACAACCGTTTAGCAAATGTTGTACAGAAATTGATCAAGAAACAAAATTGTTGCAGGCTCTAACAATTTATTTACATCAAATGAATAAACATAGACATATATCTCAGTAACCTGTAATAATATAAGGGGCAGTTTGAATAATTACTGGTTGTCCATATTAACCTGTTTACCGTAATCCTACGAATATAATACGCACTTTTTTACCTGCCGATTTTTTGTTCAAGTAGGGGGTGCGTATAATATACGAGTTTAGAGCAGAACAAAATTTTTCCTGTGAAAATTTTCAACTTAATCGCTCTTATTCGCTTTGCGGCAGCCATTTTGAACTACACCATTACATCAAAGGGGTGCAACAGGGCTCGCACTGACGTTGGCCATTTGAGTCATTTGCGAAAATATTGAGAATTTGGCTCAATAAAAATCTTATTTGTTAAAATGCGAAAATCTAGTAAAATTTCATTGAAAACATCCGCCATTTATATCAAACTGGTTTTCTATATTTGTCTCTTTGTTTTAATGAAAGTGTTCGCAATTCGAACAGTAAACGAAACCCTGTCTGTACCCGATTATGAGACATCGATTGACCTTATTGTTATTGAAGTGCGCATGGTAGCTGGCCAATCAACATTGAGATCGCTTACACATGAAATGACGTTGTCGAATGAAACATGAGAACGGGAGGAGCTATCGGATAATATTGGGTCATCCATGCGCAGACACTGTATACTTTGAATACACAGTAAATATCGTCGTCTGCCTACAAAATAGCGACTGGACGCTAAGTCGAATAAAGAGATTAGCAAATGAAAAAAAACAACAGACAATACCCGTAAATATTTCTTAGCTGACCACTATTTATCTTTTTACCGCATATTTACCATATCTGAAGTAAAGAGTGGTAATTAAATAATTAGTTTTATGATGCTAATAGAGTCTATTACACCTGTCTGCCGATTGCCGCATTAAATTGAAAGGTGGTAATTAATTAATTTGTTTTTTACTCCCAAACTAGCCTTAATGACAGCAGCGTATTTCAATTAACTAGATCATGAAAAACACAAGCGGTTTAATTGTATTTTAAGTTATATTAAAGTATCGAGTTTGTAACTCGAAAAAAGAAAAAGAAATTCATCTAGACAACTATAAAAACGGAAGTAACCATTTTGTCTTCTTATTACTTTATTATTATTATAATTATTATCGTCCCAAATATTGTCAAATTGAATTAAATGTGAAAACAAAAAACAGCGTCTCTGCTTCTTTCTTTTGTAATTATGACTGCTTGACCCGGATGTCAGCAAGGGGCCCGTGTGTATTGGTAACAATCAATGGTAATATAAACAAACAGATATTTATTATGCAACTGTCATAACAACAGCACTATAACACATCCCGATCAATATACCGGGGTAACAGATAGTTGACAACACCAAATTGATTTGCTATTTTCACAACACAAAAATATATTGACACATTTTTTCAGAATTGGCCAATTTCGGACACTGATTTTTTTTAGTGCGTATTTTACTCGGATTTTCAATTTTTACCGAAAATTTTTGACCAAACTCGGGGGTGCGTATTATGCACGAGGGCGTATTATATTCGTGGATTTACGGTAATGTTTACATACTTTATCTTACAATTTTAATGCATACCCTATTGCTTACGTTTTAATCTCAAACATTTCTAAAAATTTCCACCTGAATCAGACTGTGGGTAACTAATTAAAAATATTGAAAGTGTCAAAACAAATATTATGCGGGCTTGAAAGTATCAATAATATTTCCTCAACATAAATAAGTATTTGAACTTTCTTATACTGATATTTATACCATAATACAATTAATGTCTACCACATTGACCATAAACATACATTTTAAAAGGCAATTAAAATAATATTTATACTATTAATATTATTTGCTAAAACCATTCAGTATGTTATATTTAAATATTTACAATTAAATATAATGTGTTAAGGGTGCTGTGTGTTATTCAATAAATATTTTGGTGTTGAAATGACTGCCTTATCAGTATTTCTCAAATTATGCAATTTTTGGCTTAGACACAGCATGGAATCAGATAAGAGAATAGCCAGTCCCTATCAGTCCTCCATCTAAGCCTAACTAAGGGGTGTTGATATACTTTTGATTTGTTCAGGCACCATCTATTTGAGAACCACAGATAGGAAGTTATTTTTTTAAAACAAGCAGCATCAGCAACTGACTTTAAGCTAGAATTAAGTGTCTTGAAATACTTTCAGCATGACGTATTGTGTGATGAAAAAAATGTGTATTTACTACAATGTGTAAATCAACAATAAGTTTGTTGCAAAGGAGATTAAAAGTGGGTGGTTAAAGACATATAAAGTGATATGGTCTAGTTCAACAACTGCCTGTATTTTTGGAATACTGAAGAACAGTCTGTTGTAACAGGTTCGTATTTTCAATTCTGCATCCCTTTTTTATTTAGTTTATTGAATTAATTATGATCATTATCATATTTATGTATTGTCACTGGGAAATGTAAAAGGATGAGTAAATGTAATGCAATTTTAAAGAAAAACAACACCATTTGAATTATGACGGCTGCATTTTATGGTTATTGTCATCTTAAAGTTATTTATACCTATTTTTGGTCATTAATGAACAGATTTTTCCCCCATATTAAATGAGAACTTTTAAATTTAAAGGTTAAACCCCATGGTGACCGTGAAATTTACATTGATCAGAAGATCCTTCGTAAAGAATGTGCATCATCGCATCGCCTGCCAAAAAAGGGAGCAAAAGAGAGACTACCTGATGTATGGACTTGAATACCTGAGGTTTTACCCTGCACAAGCTGGCCGACATGAGGAGAACAGGAGTGGGAAAACCGCGCCCTCTCCTTGACCAAGAAAAGCTGGATTTGTTTAGAGGTAAAACTATACAGGGTACTGGTTATTGCATTTTAAAGGTGTCACACTTCTGACCAGTCCACACAGCAAAATGAGACCACATATCTTGGTACATTTTCGAACAGTATTTTCTATCAAACGTATTTATTTATGAAAAGCTTTAAGTCACATGTGATCAGGGGATTAAAATTGCAAAATAAACAACCAAAAACAACAAGCAAACAAACTAGTTTTGATTTAAATTTATAATTTTTATAGCAACAAGATTACATGTACCATAACAGCAATATTCAACACTTACATTATAAAATATCTTTCAGGACCTGATCAAATGAGATCATGCACGAGACGCATCGCGCAAAGGCCATGACAGTATAATAGTTGCAAAGAAGTTTGACCGGCTGGTGGCAGACTTGGAGAGAAAGATGAGAGCTGCACTCCGCCGCCTCAAAGAAATGCTGACAGGCCTTGATTGATATGCATCTTTCTTATGTGTATAGCTGTTCTTGTGTGTATACTGTACATGTAATTATAGTATGCTATTATTTTTTGTTTATTTATAATTAAATTATGTTTATATTTATTTCATCAAATTGCCATTGATATTTAATTACTCATGTATGTTAAAAAATATTGGTGTACATTAAAGTATAAAATTGAATTATCTTGTAATTATTAAAATACACAAATATATATGTTTATATAATTATTGGTTTTATTGCATATCTGAATTAAAAAAACTTGTAACAGCATATAATTGAATCAACTTTTAAGGCAAAAGATGCACCTTTAACGCACATGTGTGCTTTTTGTGAGTGCGTTATTTGCTGCCATTCATGTGCGTAAATTGTGCGTTTTGTGTGGGTTATAACTGCGCTTAACGTGCGTTAAATGTGCGCTCTTTGTGAGTTAAATGTGCGCTTTTTTATTTAAAAAGCGCACATTCAACGCACATAAAAGCGCACATTTAACGCACATGTGCGCTTTTATGTGGGTTATAACTGCGCTTTTCGTGAGTTAAATGTGCGTTTTTTAAATAAAAAAGCGCACATTTAACTCACAAAAAGCGCACATTTAACGCACTTAAAAGCGCACATTTTACACACATAAATGGCATTCAAAAAGCACTTATAAAAAGCGCACGTTTAACGCACATTTAACGCACATAAAAGCGCACATTTAACACACATGTGTGCTTTTGTGTGGGTTATAACTGCGCTTTTTGTGAGTTAAATGTGCGCTTTTTAAATAAAAAAAGCGCACATTTAACTCACAAAAAGCGCACATTAAACGCACTTAAAAGCACACATTTTACACACATAAATGGTAGTCAAAAACGCACTTATATAAAAAGCGCACGTTTAACGCACATTTAACGCACATAAAGCGCACATTGAACACACTTATAAAAAGCGCACGTTTAACGCACATAAAGCGCACATTTATCCACAAAAAGCGCACATTTTCTTGTTTGTTTGTTTTTCTTAAAAACTCACTCTGTAAGAAAAAGCGCACAAAAAACGCAGTGCCAATACCGCTACGTTTAACACACGCAAAACGTACTTAAAACGTACATTTCACACACTTTTTTGAGAAGGGAGACCTATAGATACAAAACAGAAAACCAAAAGAAGAATGGAAGTGAAATTAAAACATATGAGTCAACCGGCCACACGCGAAGTATCCGTATTTATAGGCGCGTTCTTCGAACAAACCTGTTTTAGTGGTTTGTCTGGCATTGCTATCTGATTCGATTATTAACAGTATCGAGAATCATCGCGCTCATGCTTAATACATTAGTCAATATGGTGGAATAATTATTGTTAAATTAATAAAAAATAATATTTATCATTGTATTGTTGAAAAGTTCAGAAAACACATGAAGAATCTATTATTTACATACCATAATTATATTGCTGAATATCTTCATTTACACATTTCTGGTCTAAAGAAAATTCCAGGTCACCTAGTTCACGGATAGCGTCTTTATTATATAACGATTATTTTACTGGCCGCGAACTCCGGTAATGACCTATATATAAACTCTGACATTCACACACTGGCCGCGAATTGACCCGATACCTTGCGGGTTGAAATGCAATGCTTTAAAGTGAGGCCTCGCTTCCACTGCTCTTTATACTTTTACATGTTAACATGTTGACAGGAATATGGCAGTAAGTACTAAATATGAGAACATAGCCTTTAAGTATAAACGTATTTGCCCTGACAATCCTCTGAAAATAAAAGGTGCACGCACAAACTGTATTGATGTCGAGAATTGAGTGTAAAACTGTTCTATCTATTAAAGGGATCTTTTCACCGTTTGGTAAATTGACAAAATTGAAAAAATATGTTTCAGATTCGCAAATTTTCGTTTTAGTTATGATATTTGTGAGGAAACAGTATTACTGAACATTTACCATAGTCCAATATAGTCATTATATGTATCTTTTGACGATTTGAAAACCTAAAAATTATAAAGCGTTGCAACGCGAAATGATTGAATAATTTGGAGAGTTCTGTTGTTGTCGTTTAAATTTACAAAACTACGAAAATTGCTTATATAAGGTATTAAATACTTAAACTGTGTATACCCGGCGGAATAGCCGAGAGGGCTAATGCGTTTTTTCTTCAGACTTAACTCCAGGACTCCGGGGGTCACTGGTTTGAGCCCTGGTACCGGCTAAATGTTTTTCCTTTTGTTAATTTTATTCTTGATTTTTTACTGGAGTTTTAAGATCCAATGTTTACATTTATCAATATAAAGCATTTAATGACAAACTTCAAAATATGCCAAAATCTGTGAAAAAGCCCCTTTAAGCCTTTTCATTAGAGATAAAATTGTTTCATGCAGTAAAACAGTGTTACAAAGACGCGGATGTTTCCAATGTTCTGGTGGTATACTCAAATCAGCCAATGAAATAAATGAAGTGTATTCATTCGTACCTAGCCACTGGAAATTTTATTTGAATTTTATTGGACACTAAGGTCAGGTAAGGGGAAAAGCTGGCTTAATACAGCTACGCCGAAAAAATAAGAGCAGAATTTTACCAAATTACATGATGCTAGACACTTTGGCAACTTTGAATATTTACAATGCAAGTAATGTTTTGCACTTTAAATAGGTGTCAGGCATTCATTTCAGCAAGTGTCAGTCTGTTAAGTTAATGCAAATGTAGATAACAAACTCTTAAAATAGACAGACAGAAGTTGACATTATCAGACTAACATTTGCATACAACAACCAAATCCATTTAAACTTGTGACAAGAGGATTTTAAAGAAACAGGTAACTGAAGTAGCAAGAAAACATGTCACAATCCTCAAGAAAAAACATCAGTCTCATGTCTGCCAACAAACCATTGAGGACTCTAGAAGAAAAATACCCTGTGTAGGACTGACAATGAAAGTCCAACATAGAAATAATAAATCAACCAGGCACCTACTCCCCAGCTAAAAACCTGAGATCATCTTCTAGAAAAAACAACAACTAATCTTTAAGATTTATTAATAGTTTTAATCACACCCATTCTAATAATTATGGTTACCAACAATTTTTCATAAAATTTCTCAAATTTCCATCACCGACCTACCAATCCCTTCCCATGATGCTTTTTACTAAATAACCCAGCTCCTGATTGGTCAAATGACCCCACACTATGTCATGTGACACCCATGATCACAGTTTGAAACCCGTTACCCATAATGCACCATGCTGAGCCATTCTGATGCAATGTCCCCTTTTAAGTAGGTTTAAATATCATACACAGCTGTAATATGATGAGAAAGGCGGAAATGTGAAAATATTTTTTTACATCACCATTTGTCCTAATGAAAGGCAATTTGCAACATTTGCTGCAGATAATGGCGACTTCAGCGATTGTTGTCACTAAACTAACTCATGTTATCAAACTGTTGACATGGATGCAGCAAGCTGAAATGGATATCTTGCAGAATGTTTCAAAACAGGAAACTGAAAAGTTTCAAATTGCATCACTGGGCAGGAATCTTTTTTAATAAGTTTTTTTTAATGACAAGTGACAATTTATAAATGGACCCAAGCTGAAACTAAACAAAGAGTCATCATGTAATGGTATAGTATTGCTACAAAAAGTGTTTTCAAGTAATTTCAAGTGTGAAATTTAAAGACAAAAAAAAATCTGAAATTCGTCAAATTGTCCTTGCTAACCCAAACACACAGAAAATCTTTTATTAGGGTACATTTATCAAATTAAGTAGAAACCCCAGAGAAGTGTCATCATTTTGTGAGTAAATTGTCTTCTTAACAGGCTTATTATTGCCAAGTTGGTATTAAGCACCTATTAATCATGCCCAGGGAGCTGTTTCACAATGAAGGCCACATAATTCCCTGTTAACTCATTCATTTCAATCGCTATTAAGTTTGACTAACAATGTTACCCACTGCTATTTCAGTAGATACTCAAATCAATGTCAGGTATTTTAGGAACTTAAAAAAAACTTAATTAATTATCTGGAAATAAGTTGCATGTCACTATGCAATCCACTAATCAAAATTATGACATGACGTTTTGCATTTTAAGTTTTGATAGTGGTGTTTTATATCATGCCCATTTTAAAATTAGCTGATTCCTATTTTTTGACCGACAGCAGAAATACACAAAATTAGCTCTATCAGGGACCAAACTACCGACACAGCAGACAATGTTGGGTTAATTCATGAACAAACAGTGTGCAAAACATTCAAAAGACAGGGAAATCTTCATATCTTGTCAGTTAAAAGCATTTCAAATGGCAGGAAAAACATGGGTATCTCCAAATGTAAGAATACAAACACCTGGAATAGACCTATTGGTAATCTGTTTGTATATAACTACTAGTTTTAAGGACATAAAAGTATGAGGTGTGTTTGTGTATGCAATTTACTCTGGCAGCTGTTATTTGAAGTCTATTCTTATTTAACATAATCATCTAAAAACCCCTTTTTTTAAATTAAGTAAAAACATTATTAAGGCCACAAACAAATTAGAGATATTTCCATAAATTGTGGCAATATATTGACATACTTTAGTGTAGCCATGTACTATCTCCATTGCAAGGCACTTAACTTACATTTTCCATACTGTGATGTCATCAAGGTTGCAAAAATATATTTATCAATTAAACATAATATTATGTCATTACATTTAAGAGTGCTCTCCCTTAATTTATTAATTTTCATTACCATGACTAGTGCTCCCCCTTACTTACTAATATTGCATTAAAATGAAGAGACATCCCCTTTTCTTGCTTATCAGTTATCGTGTCATCAGACATATATTTAATATGCATTAGGTTGAATCAAGGCCCAATCAGTATTTCACTCAAGACAATAATAACAATGATACACACATTTTTTCTAAGGATGTAACAACAGTTAAATAAGTCGTAAGTATAATGTATGGAGTTTTTATTTGCTTTTTTTGCGAAAATGGAGGCACAATTGACTTAAAGACAGTTTTAAGAAGACATTCTTAAGTGTGGAGTACTATTGCTGGCAAATATGAATAAATTATTAGTTTTTAAAATATTGGAAATCCAGGTAATTCCACCATATTTAAGTGCTGTAGCATTTGCAATGTCTGTTTCTTGCTGGCCCATAAAACAATAATGTGAATTAAAGAACAGTTCAACCCAGTGTGAGCTGATTATAGTAATTCAAAGTATTACCTGAAAATGCACAAGCTAATTACTAACACTTGTGTTTATGCAGACTGCATATTGTTACCAGCAGAAGTTTCATAAGCAGAAAATCCCTTTTTGCAAACAAATGAAATGATGCTAGATATACAATTTTTTAAAATCAAACTTATTGTATGCTGTTGATTTTTCCCATAATCTTGCTGCCACAAAGAACAGTATCCATACAAAAATGTGCCAATCACAAAGTGATTGTTATAGGATTTTAGTAAAACAAAATTAGGATTCAACACATAATTATTATCTGTATTTCATGATGTAACTATAATGAATATGCTCAATACAAATTACTAAGAATTGGTTTGACAAGAGAAATGTCACTACACAGCATCTTACATAATGAATTTTAGTTTAAATTGTAATTTAATACTAGAAGTTTCTATCACTTCTAGAGGAAGTCATAATATTGTATGAAAATAACATGCTCCAAGGAACTGCAGAAACGAAAATATTTAATTGTGGCTGCAGGCAAAACTCAGGAGAAGGGACGTATAATGTTGCAGCAGCAAGAACAACCATGTCAGTCTGCATTATAACAATCTGCATGACCATTAAGCACTGAATGTCAGGAAACATTGAAGCTAAAATACATGTTTTACATTTGGTCCAAGCATGTGATTGATATCATTTATATTGGTAACAATATTGTTGGTAACATTATACATAGCATGATATCATTAACCAGCATTGTGAAGAACAAGGAATTGTACAATAGTAAATTAGTTATATTACAACCAGAATCATATTCTTTAAAGGAATAGCCTGTAGTTATAAAAATCATTACCAGTTTCTTGTCTTTTTCTGTATTCAGAAACCTTCCCCAACTAAAAAATAAATTCCCCTGACAGTTCAAATAATGCAAACAAAAGAAGTGAGAAACAAAGTCAAACTGGAAAGCAATTTGAGAAACATGAACATGTGCTAGCACAAGATAATGAATGAGACCTCAACAGCAGACTCCTTACCAAACATGACCTAACAATTACATGAGGATCAGGGCATATCCAGACATGTCAATCTTAAAACTGCCACACTGTTCAAAGTTTCTGGAGCATCTGTCTAGTTGTTGTCTATCAAGAAACTGTCTCATTGGCCCTTTTTTCTTATAATGTTTTGCATTTAAAGATTTTATAGCATGTCATTCGAGTGTTTAGCGCCCCAAAATGTTTGTCTGCAGTCAAGGCAATTTAACCTTCACAAAATCTATTCTCACAAGCACTGGCATTATAGACGTTAAACAAGATTTCTTATGTGTTGCTCAATTTTATTTTATTTTTTTTTTTTTTTATTGAACAACCAATATTATTAATTCTGAACAGAACAACCAATATTATTTAAATTCTGTACAGGACCAAGACTAATTTATAAAGTCTTCTTTTGCTACTGAAATTGGCCATTTAGTATTATCGCGTGTTAAACTTATCCGCAATGTCTTTTTTATATATTTTTCTGTCCACAAACTTTCAATGACATGTAAGCAAATAGATAGAATGCCAGCAAATTTAACAATAAATACTTTTTTGGAAATATATTTCCTATAAGAATCAGAGTAATTGACTGATTTCTTGAAGTGGTGACCTTTACTGACTCATGCCTTCTGCCAATGACCTTGACACGTGTTCCAAGTTTGATTAAAATCCTCCAATGGGTAAAGGGGTATGGACCTGACACATAAAAAGGCTCAAACATTTGACCTTGCAGTATGACCTTGACCTCAAGCCAGCGTGATATACTCAATCCTTCTGCAAATCGTCTCAATGACTTAACATTGTGGTCAAGTCGAATAATGAGAATCCTTCAATTGATATAGGAGATACGGACCACACAAACAAATAGACGCTCAAACTTCTCCCCTAACAAATTAATAAGGAGTATTTGACACCAAAATATCACAATGTAGTGTCAAATACAATCAACAAAGATATATTTGCTCGTCTTGCCACCAACAAAACCAGTAATATGAAAAGGTGTGGGATAATTGTCTGTGCTGGCGGAATTGTCTACGATGACATAACTATCTTCCCGTCATATATCATCACATACATGATGCAGGAGACATGGTAATTGCTTCATTCCAAGAGTCACATGGAAAATTTTTTAATATCTCCGAGTATGATGCGACATTTCTTTCTGATGTTTTCTTATTTTATTTTAATAGTTTAATTCTTTAATAAATGTTCTCACTTGTCTTTCTTTCCCATTATTTTTATCTTCTCGCCCCTGCGGCATGAAATTCATGAATGATTCATGAACTTTACAAACAGTTCATGAACAGCTCATGATAAATTCATGAAATTGATGATAGCAAGTTCATGATTTATGAACACACATTCATGCACCAGTGAAGAATGGTTCATGAACAAGATGGTTTAATAATTTATTCAAGAAAGATTCATGATTTGGTTCATGAACTAATGATGAACGATTCATGCACCTTAACAGATTATGATTGGTTCATGAATTGTTCATAAGACATTCTTGACTTTGTTTAAAGAACTAATGAGTTTTTTTTCATGAATCTGAAAAATGTAAATGATTCCAAAAAAAAATGTGAAATACTCCCCCATTTGGATAAATAATTGATCTAGAATTTTCATGAATTTGAATGTGGTTGAACCAACCGGCATCATTTTCGAACTCGTCCAAGATATTATTGGGATGAATCTTCTGACCAAGTTTTATGAAGATCAGACGATAAATGTGGCCTCTAGAGTGTTAACAAGATTTTACTATAGCCATATATAGCCATATAAGGAAAAATACCCCGCCCCTTGGCAGCCATGTTTTTCAAGCAAACATAACCATTTTCGAACTCATCCAAGATATCATTGAAACCAATGTTCTGACCAAATTTCATGAAGATTGGACAATTAATGTGGCCTCTTAAGAGAGTTAACAAGGCAAATGTTAACGCCGCACAACGCACAACGGGCGACGGACAAAAAGCGATCACAAAAGCTTACCATGAGCACGTTGTGCTCAGGTGAGCTAAAAACAACAACTGATTAACTTTTCCTCACATTTTATTTGGCACAGAAATTATTTAAATATCATTGCATTTTACAGAAAATAGAATAAAACTAAATCTCTCAAGAAATTACATTTTGGGACTTTTTTTCAAGATAATGTCTAAAAGTCAAGACATCAAAATCAAGTAATTTACACCTAGCATTCTGCCAACTGCATTCCTTACTAGATTTCTGGAAACACGTGTGAAAAGCATTGAGCATATTTAAACCAGAAGCACATGAGTTCAATGAATTATGACTTAATTTAAATGTCTATAAACTGGCATATCAAAGACAATTAACTAGAATGTAATAGTCTCTTATCCTTTTTAACTGTTTTAACTGTATCTACAAAGGTCACATTATAGCCTTAATTGATTTAATTATCATCACAGACATGTTAATTCTAATAGCACATTAAACACAGAACCAAGTGTTTCAAACAGAACAGATAAAGAAAGTGTACAGTACAAGATTTTTTTGGTCAAATGATTGTACTAGATAAAAAACTCAAAAATAATTGGTGTTGTTTAAAGACAAATCATTAATGCACAGTTTACATATAGTGGATTTTATTATTACATGTATTCTTTTTCGACATAAATCCGTTTGAAAACTTTACCAAAATGTTTGTCACATGATTACCGTAAGCTTATAATTACCGTTATTTTTCTCATAAATTAACTTGTATTTTGTTATCTTTTATTATACCATAACAGCTTGCCTAACAACACATTAGTCATTCAGAACATTTGCTTAATCAAAGATAAGTAATTACCAGCAGATATATTGACACTGGCATTGCAATAATCCTTATTTCACCCAGAAAACAATTACTCATCCGTGAGTATTACCCACATATTATCCATTCCTGATAGCGCAAATGGGAATGGTAATTAGATTTGATATAGTCGCTTTATAAATTACTACAGTACAGTGTATATTAAGCCAATTAGACGCATTTATTATCAAAGTGTTCAGAAATATGTCTGTGGCAGTGCTGGGGATTTCTTGGATGCTTTAATGATTGTAAAACACAGAATTGTTTCAAAGATTGATCTTTTGTTCTAATACCAGTTTGATCTCATATATGACTGAAAACGCATTAATCCCACATGCTATCAGGATCGGTTTAAACACATCATCCACAATTTATCATTGTCAACTTGTGAAATATGGTTTGTACAATAATTTTCCTCTAGGAAAGAGACACTTAGTCGGATTAAAATTCTCATGGACAGTTTATTACAATAAAATATTTTCAGCTCTGTAAATTAATGTTGTATGTTACTATCAGAGTGAAATAAGGCACATAATAACAAATGATTTAAACAATCATTTTGTATGCATCAATATGATTTTTAAGGTACCTACTAAAAAATGATGAAAAAAACACAATCTGTTTACGATGAGTGGTATACATCAATATGATTTTAATTAACTGTACAGTTGATTTAGTATCTTGTTCATTATTACTAATAATGATATCTTACTCTTCAATTACTGTTTTCCCATTTTAAATTAGTCTTCAATTGCACTACTTTTTTGAAGAAGGAACAAACTTTAATAAAAAAAGTTTCCCAATCAGTATCTTATAGTGTCAAAGTTGATGATCATTATCTTGTGATAAAAAGAAAAGTCAAAATTTGCTGGATGACTAATACTGTGGATCAATCATTCCTAATACCATTAAAGCAAGAGAACAACAAAATGTATCTTTCACATGTGGGGCCATGAAATTGTTTGTTTTATACAAAGACTGAGAACATTAATTTATGGAAAACTATCAAAAATAACAGATGGAATTGATGCACAGAAATCCTTAGGTAAATCATCAATATCTCGATTTCACACATGTCATGCACGTGTCTGTTAAATGAATTAATTAAGAATTAATTGAAATCGTCCTTACACAGAAGTGTATAAAATAGCTATAAATCAGGCCATAACTAGAATCTGTTAATCCCTCTTCAACAGGACTATTGGAACTTGTGACTCAATGTGAATCAATCCATTATTTATTAATTATTAGCACTGCGATTCCCATAGCAATTTGTAGCCCCAATGTATTTACGTCATAATATTATACAAAAATGTTTCTGAACAACCAAGTCTTGTTTGACAAATCAAGAGTTTGCAGCGAAGCGGACTAACAAAGAAAACAAGCCTTTTGCCAAGAAAATGAAACTTTGACTGGAATTTTACAAGGCCGCACATATACAGGAGCATTGAAGCATTCAAAATTTCAGAAGTGTAGCACTTACCATTGTACAAATATTATAAAATTAATGTGCTTATTGTATAATATTATTTTTTTATTTCAAATGATAAGTTAATTATCTTACACTTCATTGTTTTGTTTATATTGACATAATTTCATGTAACATTTCATTGTTTACTACTTTAGACATTTACTAATCATTCTTCTAGACAGTTTGACAATATTTTCTTGGGGAAACATGCATTCCACATAAATATCCCAGTAAAAACACAATTACCTGTGTTTTTTTTTTGCTTCAACATTTTTCCCAACTGACAAGTCAATTCCCCTCGCAGGAGCACATTTTCTGCTTCACTATTACAGAAAATTATTCATGTTAAAACATACAAATATGTTTCTGCCTGACTTGAGTTACAACACTTTTTGCAAGGATTGCGTTAAATGAGGCGTTAGATCTGCTTGATCAATCTTATCCTCTGATTAAAGTGTACTACAGAACATTTTCAGGAGAGATAGATTTCCTTGGAGTCCTAGATGAATAGATCATATGTTGATTTAATTTTATATTCCTTCAAATTATACTCAATCCCATAAATTTCTTTATATCCTTTTTACAAAATTCTGATTGACAAGGAGATACATAAAGCCAGGAAATGTTTTTGGATGATTACATTTGGTACAGAATTCTGTTACAGTAGGAGATGGTGCATAAGCAAAATAAAACAAATACTTTCACATGAGAGGAGTACTTTTTGTTTACATAAAATAAGTAATCACCAGAGCATGGCTAGGAAAATCACAATCATTAAAACGCCATTCTTATGCATTCAAAATTAAATATAGCCATTAAAAATGTGATTTAATCTTTTATGCACTTCTTCTTACTCATTATATTTTCCCCATTTAAATTGGCTATCTGAAGCTAATGACCAGTATTAATTGGCATTTTACTTTCAAAGCTAGCACAGAGGAAATCATATAAATAAATAAATCAATCATGATTAACACAAGATACCCCGATGACAAGGGGTTGATCTAGCTCCATCTCAAGGGGTTGATCTAATTGGTCCAGTGTCCAAACTTTCTCTGACTATCTCTGGTGACCAGAGAGGCCGGTTCTGGTCGGATGATTTTTCACAGAGTTATGGCCCTTTGAAATTTTCCATTAACTGTACATATATATGGAATATTACGCTAGTCAATTGTTCCAAGAGTTTGTATCACTCGAGTTGCTTGTGTGATGACGTATCACACGAGAGGCAGAGCCTCGAGTGTGATGCGAAATAGCACAAGCCACGAGAGTGATACAAACTCTTGGAACAATTGACTAGCGTAATATTCCTTTTATTATATACAACAACTAACGAAAACAGTTAACAATTGTATTTTTTACTTTAACAAACCTGACAAAACAATGACTAAAAGTTCGGTACGCCTTAGTTTATTTAAGACGCATATGAATACAGTTTATGTAAATTAACGTGTAAACATTTGAACCAGGAAAACACAGGTTTCCGAAACGCTTACCTAAATTCCATCATTAATCCAATGTTTAAAACAATTAAGTTGACAACTTTAAATTTTAATCCGATGTTTATAACAAAAACGTTGAAACGATATGCACTTCCACTTCTTTCTTCCATGTCTTTATCAAAACTTAGTTTAAACCATTGTGTTTTGTCACAGAAATGACGTGACACGATGTACTACATAATATATTTCGTAATATATTTCTATTTTCGGTGCGCGTAATGTGACGTCATTAAATTGGTCGAAGTAGTCCGGCTAGTATGGTAATACGGAATTGGAAACAGCTAGTAGCGTAATACGGGATTTTTTATTACAACGATTGATACAACCTGTCTTTTGTAAAAAGCATTTAACAGGTATATAATAAAGTGCAATTCTTGTCCCCCCAACTACTAGACATTTCCTTTTATCTGAATATATAGTGCAATATTGTGACAAAAAAAACCTTTGGGGAGTATCTACCGTCTCCGACGGTTTCTTGTTTTTAATGCTTCTCGGTTTAATATAAAGTGAGCTGTATATTAAGGTACAAAAAATAAGTTTTTAGAAACATAAAACTTTTACCACGCGATAATATTTTATGATAATTATAATTAAATTTCAAAGCAAGCCTGTAAAACAGGAAAAGTACACCAGGTGCAACGCTCAAACCAACCACCATGGGAACAGTCGCATACATAGTGTTGTACACTTTAAGAAAAGTCAATTACTATAATAATGATACACTGCAACGCCGATATATCGCGGTTGGTGGGGTCCAAAGATGGCGAGCGCGATATATCCGGCGCGCGATATAACTCGGGAAAAGTCTAACTTAATTGTATTGCGGTTAATTTGAAAAATTTCCCCAATGTTTACATTTTATATATGGCTACAGTCTAACCTGTCAATAAAGACCACTTAAGGGATTTGGTCGTTGTGGTCTTTGTTCACAGGTGGTCTTTATTCGCAGGGTCAATTGAAACTTTGCAAAATATGCTAGTAGGATTTTAACAGGTACCTTATCTATGTATATGCTCTATTGCTTAAATGACTGAATACTTATGCATGTATTATGTCATAAAGGATTGAAAACACAGTTTTGATTTTATATTCATTATTTCAATTTCCTTATGTTTTTATTATTTATTTCATTAATCATATTATGTATAAATAACTATTGACAAACATGAATATGTGCTTGAACTGACCAATTCCGTATCGATAATGCACGTCTTATCACGGAGAAAATTAAGAAAGGAATGAATATTAAAATGTATGTTTGTAATTGGCATTGTAATTGTAACGAAACCGAAAATTTCCTTAATGAGTTGATGAAAGCCCCAAACTTTTGTTTGATATTTTCGGCAATTAGTACATTAATCACGAGTCACTCAAATACAAAGGCAACTTCTTACACTTTCGACAAACTGATAAATGCATAAAGGAAGCAGGCGACTACCAATTGGCAATGTGTGTTAAGTAAACAAACAACTGCTATCGAGTGCAGTAAACTTTCACTTGCCAATATCTCCATAGCGACCGACGAGTCTACTGGTTAGATGTTTATCATGTGACCATCACAGCATCATGGTGGCCATTTTTATTATTGAAAGCTGCGAAATCGTTGATTGTTATGCTTGAATTGGTCTTTGTTAGGTATCAAAATGGACATTAGGGAATGTAAAATGGCGGTCCTTGGTCTTTGTTCGCAGGTGGGCTTTATTCGCAGGTACAATATATAGTGAAATCGTTCAGGAGGAAATCGTTGTGGATTTTATGGACAGGTGGTCTCTATTAAAAGGTGGTCGCTGGGACAGGTTGGACTGAATTTATTTTTATCATAAAAAATACAAAATGTATATTATATTTTTTATTTTCATTTACGATCGCTCGCGAATCAGCTTAAAAGAAGAATTCTTGCTGTTAAAAAAAACATATAAAATATAATTGTGCATAGATTCGATTTTACCCTTATAAATAGTCCCAATAAAGGAATTGAAACAGCGTAACGGTAACGATATACAGTATGTTTGAATTATAATTTATTAAGAGGAATGTCAATGCCACATTATTCGCGAGATACCGAGGTACTTTAGTTGACATTTACAACGAAACCTTTAATGGAAATTAAATTATCTCAATGTTGTACCCGCTACGAAATTTTTATTTACAAATAAATACACCCCCGCCAATTTTCGCGCGCTTTTTATCAGGACAAAGAAATTCATGACCAGAACCGAAATTTAACGATTTATATACCTGTAAACTGCCATTATTACCTTTGCAATAACACTGATTGGTTATTTCTTAAGTGTTCAAAACAACCTCAGCGGTGTGTAAACAACATCGTCACTAATCGACTGTTTTTCATGCTTCACTGTGTTCAATAGTAAGCCGCGAAATATAGGGTGTTAATACTAGCTAGAACCGGTTTTTTGCTGTTAGCAAATTCTCAGATTAAAACATGTCATTTAGTGATCATGCTCATCGGATTTTCGGGAGCCATAGCCAAACGCGATATATTGGACAGCGCGATATACCGGTCCGTGATATATCGGCGTTGCAGTGTATTAGTGTAATAACATTGAGTTTAACCAAAACTTAAGTTGGCAGCACTTAAGCAACTCTTAATCCTCTGGGGTTTCCCAAAGTGAACTTCATAATCTTATTAAGGCAAGACAGCACTAACACTGTCAGTGTCACAACTTTTGGGATCATCTCTAATCTTTCATTAGAATAATGGCTCAATAACAGAGTAATACAAGGTATAATTTCAACAAACAAGATAGTTAAGTGGAAGCCATGATAGCAGAAATGACCACTAAGATAATGAAATTACCCCAAAGATAAAAATGTCCCACTTGTAGAGCAAGAATTAGTTTACAAACTACACAAACTACAAGCAATTATTATTGTGTACAAACATTGAATCCGTGGAGAAGGATGCAGCGTTTTGTACTTCCCAGGTGGTTTTGATAAGGAGCCCCTTGTGGTTCAGTTCAAGTTGTAAGTTAAGGGTCAGGTCATCCTGTTGGTCATTTGAGTCTATGTATCAAAAATAATTGTCATCTTAGATGGTAACATTTATGTCATGTCAATTGGACAATTAAAGACATATAATAATCAGGAATGGTCACTAGCAACTTGCTATCAAGTGCACACTTGAAGGGCCAGTCAAATGATGTATGGTCACTTCTATGATGTCAAGAGGTAATTTAAAGGCCAAGTGATAGTCATGTATAGTAGAGACCGTATTGTGGGCAGTGGTCAAGAGTACCTTAGTTTAATCCATTTATGCCTAGCGTCTAGAAAAAAGGCCTTGGCAAACAGCGTAGACCCAGATGAGACGCCACATGGTGCGGTGTCTCATCAGGGTCTGCGCTGTTTGCTTATAGCAATTTCTGTAAGAAATCTTCTAAATATAGAAATAAAAATACTAGACTTCCCTAATTTTGGAACTAAAATGATCCAATTAAGAAGCATGGGAGAGTCCACTAGGCAAAAATGGGTTAACTGCTGGTTGATTTCAGTTAAAGGCAAGTAAATTGTTAGTGGTTGGTTTTCACTGAAATCTATGTTTATCTTTTTTTTAGGTCAACATCATGTTTATTTTTTCAGTTGGTTAGTTTTGTCAATTGGTCAGTGTGTGATGTCACTTTTGTCTAAGCAGTTTATTTTCTCAGTCTCTTATGCATGAATTGAATCATATAACAAGCATAAATAGAGATAGATAATTATATTTATGTCCCCCACTATAGTAGTGGGGGACATATTGTTGTTGCCCTGTCTGTTGGTCTGTTGGTTGGTTGGTTTGCGCCAACTTTAACATTTGCAATAACTTTTGCAATATTGAAGATAGGAACTTGATATTTGGCATGCATATGTATCTCATGGAGCTGCACATTTTGAGTGGTGAAAGGTCAAGGTCAAGGTCATCCTTCAAGGTCAAAGGTCAAATATATGGGTCAAAATCGCTCATTTAATGTACACTTTTGCAGTATTTCAATATTCAAGATAGCAACTTGATATTTGGCATGCATGTGTATCTCATGGAGCTGCACAATTTGAGTGGTGAAAGGTCAAGGTCAAGGTCAAGGTCATCCTTCAAGGTCAGATGTCAAATATATGTGGCCAAAATCGCTCATTTTATGAGTACTTTTGCAATATTGAAGATAGCAACTTGATATTTGGCATGCATGTGTATCTCATGGAGCTGCACATTTTGAGTGGTGAAAGGTCAAGGTCATCCTTCAAGGTCAGAGGTCAAATATATGTGGCCCAAGTCGCAAATTTTATGAATACTTTTGCAATATTGAAGATAGCAACTTAATATTTGGCATGCATGTGTATCTCATGGAGCTGCACATTTTTAGTGGTGAAAGGTCAAGGTCATCCTTCAAGGTCAAATATATGGGTCAAAATTGCTCATGTAATGTCACTTCTGCAATATTGAAGCTAGCAATTTTATATTTGAAATGCATGTGTATCTCATGGAGCTGCACATTTTGAGTGGTGAAGAGTCAAGGTCAAGGCCATCCTACAAGGTCAAACATCATATAGGGGGACATTGTGTTTCACAAACACATCTTGTTTTCATTTTTAACAATCTGACATATCATTCTAGCAAAATATGCTGCTACTACAAAAACAGCTGGATGGTAAATCTATTTTATAATAACTTATAAAAATAAAGAAGTTGTAATAACATATCAAAACCAGGGCCCTCTCTTGCTGCCAGGGGAAACCACCCACATCCCTCATGAGGGGGAATTTCGCGTCGTTTTGGGCAAAAGGGAAATTTTCACCAACCATTCAACACCTAAAATTGCTATATTTAAATGTGATTTACATAAATATACATTTAATCAAAGGTTAGTAGCATTATACCAGCTGGCAACATAGGTATAAAATTTAAATTTTTAGCTGAAAAAGGGGAAAAAAGTATACATTTTTCATGGGGGAAGCCGCCGATATTCGGTAAAAAGTGCAAAACGAGGGCCCTGAAAACAACTATATCTATATGTATAACCATAAAGACATACAGTCAGTTTATCCATTCAACACCTCTACATACAACCATAGAGTCATAGGGTAACTTTATCCATTCAACACCTCTACATACAACCACAGTCATAGGGTCAGTTAAACCTCTACATACAACCATATAGCCATAGGGTCAGTTTAACCATTCAACACCTCTATTAACACTATTACATAAAACCATAAAGCCATATGGTTACTTTAACCATTCAACACCTCTGCATACAACCATCATAGACCCATAGGGGAAGTTTAACCATTCAACACCCCTACTAACAATATAACATACGACCATTAACCCATAGAGTCACTTTAACCATTTTACACCTCTACATACAACCATAGAGCCATAGGGTCAGTTTAACCATTCAATACCTCTATTAACAACATTACATACAACCATATATCCATACGGTTAGTTTAACAATTCAACACCTCTACATACAACCATAGAGCCATAGGGTCACTTTAACCATTCCACACCTCTACACACAACCATAGAGTCATGGGGTCATTTTAACCATTCAACACCTCTGCATACAACCATACAGCCATAGGGTCCGTTTAATCATTCAACACCTCTACATATAACCAAAGAGCCAAATAGTCAGTTTAACCATTCAACACCCCTATTAACACCTCTACATACAACCATAAAGCCATAGAGTCACTTTAAACATTCAACACCTCTTAACATACAACCATAGAGCCATAGGGTCACTTTAACCATTCAACACCTCTACATACAACCATAGAGCCATCAAATCAGTTTAACCATTCAACACCCCTATTAACACTATAACATACAACCATCATAGAGTCATAGGGTCACTTTAACCATTCAACACATCTACATACAACCATAGAGCCATAGGGTCACTTTAACCATTCAACACCTCTACATACAACCATAGAGCCATAAAATCAGTTTAACCATTCAACACCTCTGCATACAACCATACAGCCATAGGGTCCGTTTAATCATTCAACACCTCTACATATAACCAAAGAGCTGAATAGTCAGTTTAACCTTTCAACGCCCCTATTAACACCTCTACATACAACCATAAAGCCATAGAGTCACTTTAACCATTCAACACCTCTTAACATACAACCATAGAGCCATAGGGTCACTTTAACCATTCAACACCTCTTAACATACAACCATAGAGCCATAGGGTCACTTTAACCATTCAACACCTCTACATACAACCATAGAGCCATCAAATCAGTTTAACCATTCAACACCCCTATTAATACTATAACATACAACCATCATAGAGCCATAAGATCAGTTTAACCATTTAACCACTCTATTAACACCATTTCATACAACCATAGCCATAGGGTCACTTTAACCATTCAACACCTCTACATACAACCATAGAGCCATAGGGTCACTTTAATCATTCAACACCTCTACATACAACCATTGAGCCATAGGACAGCTTAACCATTTAACACCTCTACATAAACCCATAGAGCACATTGGGGTCAACATTCAACACCTCTACATACAACCATAGAGCCATAGTGTCACATTAACCATTTAACAACTCGACATACAACCAACGAGCCATAGGGTCAGTTTAACCATTTAACACCTTTACATACAACCATAGAGTCATAGGGTCACTTTAACTATTTAACACCTCTACATACAACCATAAAGCCATAGGGTCAGTTTAACCATTTAACACCTTTACATACAACCATAGAGTCATAGGGTCACTTTAACTATTTAACACCTCTACATACAACCATAAAGCCATAGGGTCAGTTTAACCATTCAACACCTCTACATACAACTATAGAGTCATAGGATCCGTTTAACCATTCATTACCTCTATTATCTACATTGCATACAACCATAAAGCCATAGGGTTATTTTAACCATTAAATACCTCTACATGCAACCATAAAGCCAATTCGTCAGTTTAATCATTCAAGACCTCTATCAACACTATTACATACAACCATAAAGCCATAGGGTCAGTGTAACCATTCAACACCTCTATTGACACTTTTACATAGACCATAAAGCCAAACAGTCAGTTTAAAGATTTATTAAACGCCTCAATCATTTTACAATTCTACATACAACAAAATAAATTATAACAGCTTCAGCAGCAGACTAAGCCATTTGTCAAAAATATAAATTGCCTGCAAATCATACATCAACTGGTCAGTTCACTGGCCCACTAAATCAAATGACCATCTCTCACTGGTCACTACAACATGGGCTTTCGTGGTGAAGGCATCAGTTCAGACACCCTTGTCACTCCCCTACCAGCCTCCACACACACTGCAAGGTCAATAAATTACAGGCCTACACCAAGACTGGACAGCAGCCATTAGCTTCAAATTTCTGACTGATTGCAAGAAGTTTATTGGCCCTTGTGTACAGCTACAGGAGCATGCACCTAAATGGATGAGAAGTATTTGTGTACATCATAAGAGCCAGGGTTGTAAAAGTCAAGTTCTGTAATGTCAAGATTACATTTAAATATTTCCCTTTTATGAGCCCCATCTCAAGTTCTGTAATGTCAAGATTACAATTAAATATTTCCCTTTTATGAGCCCCATCTCAAGTTCTGTAATGTCAAGATTACATTTAAATATTTCCCTTTTATGAGCCCCATCTCAAGTTCTGTAATGTCAAGATTACATTTAAATATTTCCCTTTTATGAGCCCCATCATGTATTCATGGTCATGCAAAAATTCAGGTCTATTAGCCATATGCAGTCAGCATAACTCCAGACCATCCCACGTATTTGCATAGCCTAGTCAGAAAGTACACTGTCCATTAATGAGACCACAACCTTGCAAGACTATAGCGGATAGGGTAGCTCCTGACAAGACTGCACAACTGAGTGGGCTGGTCTGGAGTTTACTTTGAACGCATATGGCATAAGAGCCATTTTGGCACAACATGGCTCATAAAAAGGGCAATAGTAAAAATGTCATCTTGACATTACAGAACTTGAAATTTATGTAAAGTTTTATCATAAATACTGCTTCCACAATTTCACTGAGCACAGATATAGCTAATACTTATAATTCATTCATCTTTTTAGAATGAATTGTCTCAATAAAAAAGTATTATATACAAAAGCAACTCATTGAACTTATTGAAATTGGCAAAATTAACAAGTGGCAACTGCTCCCTAGCCAGCAAAACCCTGTTTATACTTACCCTGTCTTGATGCTATAAAAAAGAGCAATAATAAATGTAACAATCCCTCTTCCTCTATTCAAAGTGTTTTAATAAACTCTCATATCTGTATCATAATACAAACTGTCAAAAAACTAATAAATGTCGCTATATGTGTGTAAATTCTGCTGGAATATCTAGCTTTAAGAGGCCCATTAGCAGAACCAATATAGAGTCAAAAGGTATGTAAATAAAACCATAAAGATATGATGTTAAAGCATGTCACACTGGCAACCATTAGTCCATTAGACTTCTGAAAGAATTTCATGCAAAACTGCGTCATCTATATGGAAGCCATTCAACAACATAGGTCAATGTTATGTTTCTGCTTGATGCTTTCTAAATACTTCCAGAAATTTAGGGATAAGTAACCAAAACCTTGCAGTCTGTATGTTTTATGTGCATCATAATAATTTTTAATGTGGCAGCTAATTTGTGAAAGCAGCAGAAACCACACGTCTAGGTATTATTTGTCTGTAAACAGAATTTTTAAATGTAATGAAACATGGTCGTATTATTGCCAGAAAATATATACAAACAAGAAACCGTCGGAGACGGGTGATGCTCCCCAAAGGTTTTTTTTGTCACAATATTGCACTATATATTCAGATAAAAGGAAACGTCTTGAGGGCACAGTAGTTGGGGGGACAAGAATTTTTTTATAGAAAATTTCAAAGGGCCAAAACTCTGTGAAAAAATCATCCGACCAGAACCCGCTGATAATATGCACATCTCCTCTTGGTAGTGAAGCTTCCCATAAAGTTTCATTGAATTCCGGTCATTACTTGCTGAGAAATAGCACGGACAAGAATTGCACTATATGTACAGTTAATGGAAAATTTCAAAGGGCCATACCTCTGTGAAAAATCATCCAACCAGAACAGGCTGATAATATGCACATCTCCTCTTGGTAGTGAAGCTTCCAATAAAGTTTCATTGAATTCCGGTCATTAGTTGCTGAGAAATAGCCAGGACAAAAATTGTGCACGGACAGACGCACAGACGGACGGACAGACGAAGCGGTGACTATATTCTCCCAACAAAATAAATTTTGGGGGAGCATAAAAATCAAATTACACAAGCAATGTGTTTGTGAAACACTATGTCCCCATATATTTGACCTTTGACTGTGAAGGATGACCTTGACCTTTACCTTTCACCACTAAAAATGTGCAGCTCCATGAGATACACATGCATGACAAATATCAAGTTGCTATCTTCAATATTGGAAAAGTGTACATTAAATGAGCGATTTTGACCCGTATATTTGACCTTTGACCTTGAAGGATGACCTTGACCTTTCACCACTCAAAATGTGCAGCTCCATGAGATACACATGCATGCCAAATAAAGTTGCTATCTTCAATATTGCAAAAGTTATTGCAAATGTTAAAGTTTGCACAAACAAACATACAAACCAACCAACAAGCCAACCAACAGACAGGGCAAAAACAATATGTCCCCCACTATAGTGGTGGGGGACATAAAAACAGTTCTTTGTTTTACTTCAAACTGATCCTAGAAATTTAGGCCAGTGTGAAATTTTGTGTGAAATATATCCCTCTATGAAAGAAAGACAGGCCGGCAGCAAAGTTTCAGTTTAATTATTTTAAAATAGTTACAAACCATGGCAATCAATATCATGTAATGCCAAAAATCTGTACCGTTAATTAGGAAAGGGAGCCATTTTTCACAGTTTTCATCAGCAGTAAATCCTGCCTCACTACATTCAGCAAATCATAAAATATTTCACAAAGTTAATAATTTACTGTTGTCTTACCCATTACTCAAGCAACCTTTCAAGATGAACTAATCTCTCTAACCATGAACACAAATCAACCACCTCATGTCCAAAATGGGTGGAATGTAACCTACCACTGCTATGGCAGCCTGGAACGTGCTGGGAATCAGAAGGTTCCTAAACTGACCACCGGGTCACTCAGTCTGGACATTAATAACCTCTTTGTTTGTTGTGGGTCAGTTTTGACATCCTATTAAATTTTGTGCTATTTTCTGTAGGAGGAAATGGGTTCTGTCAGGAGGCCTGTTTGTTTGATATATTCTTTTTGACAGGGTCTGCAGACTTAACCAGGCAAGAGATTAATTTATGAACTGGACTGCTGTCTTCTAACAGTTCTTCAAGAGCCTGCACATTTGTATGTTAGAGTACCTTCTAATTCTTCCAACCCAAATCCACTATTGAATCAGACAGCAGAATGACAATAGAAGATAGAAACTATAAGTTTGCACCTGATGGTTATAATGGAGTTTCTTTATTTATCTATCTATGCCAAAGAATTCACAATTAGGCAAAGGCTAGCATGGACACATGATGTCTTTAAATAAATACCTTTTCTCAATCAATTCAGTCATTGTTACATTATGATTTGCTGGTTTTTGACTTCAATGCAGGTATTTGAGCAAAATGAACCACTGATGACCCATGGAACATCATCATAATCAAAGCACAAGTTTGTTGTTCTCTTTATGGACAACTAACAAGCAAGTATAAGACATGGGCAGCATTATATACAAATGGCCGTATATCATGCCACATACATGGTGTAACATCTTCATGAAAATCAAGTGTCCAGCTAATGTGACTGCCATGATTACCTCCAATAAAAGCAGGACATCTACAAATCCACCAAGCTGATAATTCCCTGGGAATGGATGTCTAATAGTATCCTAGCATGCAATCTTCACTGTCTGTTTGCTATTGGGATTCTCTCTGATGTGTTGGGAAATTGTTTTCCAATGGTAAATAGGAGAATATTTGTTTGACAGATCTCTCTGTTAATTGGTTGTGCTGCTCATCACATGACTCCAGTCAAGACAATTTATCTAGTACATCTTGTGGTATATCAGTTAAGTTCATTTATAATAATTCAAGTTCATGCATGTAACACGATTCTAAACAAATACCCTCTTGCATGCAGTGCCAGCTGAAGTTTTTCATTTCAGGACATTTTAACTATATAATGGCCAATTAAAGACAACCATATCATTAATCAATTAAAAGTTATTTAAAAGTAAAACATGGTTTTTATCTTTATAAACTGACAGTTTCAACTTCCTCCTAGTACCCTTTATTTACCCCCAACAATTATAAACTTGTAAATCATTCACAACACCTCTAAGCACATTACGATTGTCACCAATTGAAATTCGGCACTTAATGCGTGACACTTACAAAATGTGGCTAAATAAGTAACTCAAGATGTGTATAAAATAATGCACGCTGTCTGTCAAACAACCACAGAATATTCATCTTCACTTCCAATCATTCATCATCATCCCCATATAGGTTTCACTACAAACAAATTTAATACCATTATTTAACCCCTAAGCCTCATGTACAAGATACATAGTGCAGTGTCACATTTCATTTTTTAATAAAATCTCAGCATACAGTTTTTACTGCTACTCTTCGAGGTTGAAACTCCATTCAAATTAAGCTCCTATCACTTACAAACCCTTTCCTTTAATTGGACTGTAAAGACCTTTAACAAGAATATCTACTACATTAGACTTGCAAATACCTCTAATAAATATTAACACTCAATGTTACATACTGTTTAATGATCATTCAAGAGACTTTGATCACATTTTCCATCTGAAAAGGTTTCAAACAGGGAGATGCTATGAATCACTTTCTTTTCATACAAATCATTCAACTACTGAGCTGAAATCTTGAGTTCACTTTATATATAAATAGCCATCAAAAATAAAATCTTTGCTTGCTCTGAATTACGCATTAAAATTCACAAACTGTTCCCTGAATGGCTAGATTGACTTCATGTACAACGGTCATATAAGGACATTTTTTGACCCTCGGTAACACATATGAACTCAAAGTAAAAGTAAATTTCAGATTGTACTTTTCCTAGGGTTCAGTAATTTATAAATTGTACTTTTGCTCAGACCTCAATAGTTTATCAATCTGAAGTCTAATATTTTGACAATATATGATACAGGAAGAAACTAATGTAAATCTAAATTCAATGTGTTGGTCAATTTAATGATAACTAATAATACATTTGAATAAATATGGACTAACAACTTAAATTCTTCAATAATGACAATTAAGTTTGTCAATGGGCTCACTATACAAAAGATGGCTTTAAAATTTAATTATGCCCACCTTCATCATTTCTAAAAACAAAACCATATCAGTTGATAATTGTGTTTCCAATTCAATTAAAGAATGGTCTTGCCAATTTGCATACCCAGATTGTTTTACTTAGTCATTGGTCAAGGTTAAATGTTATTAAAAAGTCAGTACCATTTGCACTGGTAACTTAATAGTAATTAAAATTAATCCATTTAGACATTTTAATTGCGGTTGGTGCAATGATATATGTGAGCTGTGATCCCATATTAGCCTGTAATCAGGTACGACACTTTCCGCTTTTATGATATTTTTCGTTTCCAAAAAGTCACTTCTTAGCAAAAATCCAGTTAAGGCGGAATGTGTCGTCGCTGATTAGCCTGTGCGGACTGCACAGGCTAATCTGGGACGACACTTTACGCATATGCATTAAACCCCCTTTTCACAGAGCATGTCTCATTTATATAGAAAGTGGAAAACTTTGTTTCATCCACCCTTTTTCCTCCAAGATTTTGTTTACCTCTAATATGATCTTGATATCTGCTCATCTCTGCTCATGGAACATTGCTTAACTTTATATAACAATGGCTAGGGTAGTGGCCTGTCATTAGTCACCCTGTAAATGCAACATATGGCATAAGACCCATTTTTGCATAAGGCGACTCAAATGCGATATGATAAGCAGATCACACTGTTGATTAGCGTGTAGAATGTCTGGGATGTCTGTATCAGTAAACAAAGACGTAGACCTTTGAATATATATTATATTTTTTAGGAAATTAGATTAACACATTCTGTAATAAAACAGTGGACATTCAGAGAGCAAGTTAAAATTACAAGAAGCATGTGATAATGGAATCCATTTGATCTTTGTATATTGGTTTCTCAAGGTCCCAACAAATCTTCCAGGGCAGAGATGAGCAAGGTAGGTCTAATTAAAAAGTAACAATAAACCAGTCAAACTGAAATCTTCAAAACCAGGAAAATTCCCAAACCAGTCTGGGAGGCAATAACCCATACCCTAGAGTATATATGGATGGGTAACACACACATTGGACTTGGCAGACAATACAGGTGTAATATAACTTGAATATTGTTCACCTTGCAAAACAAATTGCTGGAAGCAACCTCTGGGAATTCTGTTTTAAATCACACAGTCAACAAAAAATAACAACAATTTATCAGAATTTTATATCAAAACCATTCTGTGCATGATAATGTAAGTTTATAAAATGTATTATATACTATAAATCATAATAACTTTAGCGTAATACTTAATGTGCCTTAAATCTGGAGGTTCAAAGAGATGAGTGACTTTTAAAATTTTCTTTAATAATATGAAGACAATTTTCATATGTTAATGAATAATAAATAAGCACTTAGCATCACTCCTGTTATATTCACATATATATATGTGAGAGTAAATCAAGTATGATTGACAACATGGTCACTACTAATTACAAAATATTTTGAATACTTTTAAATAACAGACCTTGGAATGTTAAGTATCATGTGAGACATTTCATAAACTGCATCCACCAATTAAAATCTCTCCCATAGCTCAGTGGTATGATGGAAATGAATGCAAAGAATGTAAACAAAGAAGTACAATTTGAAGAGGTAAATGTAAAATTAAGAGGTTCCTCAACAGATTTATAGTGCTGCAGTCAATTAAGCCTGGAAATGGGCTGGCATAATACTGACTGATTTATGTCAGCCAGTGTAATAAATGGGCTTTGAGGAACATTTGTCCATGAGTTCTCCTTAGAATGTGTAAATAATTTCAGGAGCATTTGTTCCACTGGTTTTCCACTGGAAGTGAATCAAATGCCAATCCGTTCTTTGCAACTGAAGATTCTTCAATTGTATGTATTTTAAAATATATTACAGGGTTTTAAAGAAGGAAATGTTTTCTATCTCCTTTCATTTCAATCATTTTACTGATCAATTATAAAACATTGGTCTATATTTGTTGCCCAGATAAATCACAGATGATAAGCACATATGAGCCCATCCACAGAGGCTTATCAGCTTCCTTCCTGCACAGACAATCTCAATACATTGAACAGGCAAGGTGTTGTGAGCATACACTGGGACCAATCCATAGGATCTCCTCTTTAAGTTGGATCCAATGAAAGATTTGATGATTATAAATTTGTGTTTAAAATAAACATTCAGAGTTCAAACAGCACACCCGTTCAAGTCATATTTTATAGAATTTTAAGCACCCAGCAGAATCAAGGTTGGGAAGTTTTTGGGGTGCAAGCTACACCTACAATTTTCATTCAAATTTACTCAAATACATAAATCAGGTGGTTGTTTGCACTAGTTTTCAAAATGAATTTTTTTTTTAGTGCATGTCTGCTCAAGTAATTATGAAATCGTATTTCCCATTGCAAATTCATCAGCTTAAACTTTTTAACCAATGTCTTATTGATAGTTTCTTAAATGTTAATGATGTAATTATTTTATTATCAAATACTATCTATGAATATACGTACAGAAATACTGAAAATGAACCCAAATCTACATTCATGGATAATCACAAAGCAAAGAACATAACTGACCAGGCTGAATGCTTTTACAAATCAAGTCAAATTAGGACAAACCACTCAGATCAGATATTCCATGACCTAACAATCAATTTATTAGCTATTCACACCAAGCCCCTGACTCAAGGGGTCATCCCAAAAGGCAAGCAGAAACAGCCTTTCAGGGTCCCTTTGTGTTCTGGTACACCACTCTGGCATGTCATGGATGTTTTCTATTCCAATTGTGACCAAATAATCAGTCCCATTGTAGGAAAGCTGAATAAACAGTCAGTCGAAATTTGACTCTGGTTGCTATTATTTCTGTATTTGCCCTTAATTAAGAAAGCATGGCTTTATTATTTGGAAATACAAATAATGGGAACAATTGCTCAAACCCAGTGCTATGCACTTTGAATAGCATTCTGTCAATGAAGCCCTGAGGCAAAGCCAAAGATGGTTATTGTAAGCACCCTGTATAGTCATAATTACTAAATTCAATACAATTAATCATCAATTAAAAAATATATATGTATATATATATATATATATATAAAACTTATAACTTCTCTTACTTGTTGCACTCACTGCCCCGGCGAAATGTTGTTCATGATTTCATGAACACTTCAAGCCAATCAAGAACTGTTCATGAACGGTTCTGAAAAAGTTTCTGAGCTTGGTTCATGAACTTTTGGACATGAACTGTTCTTAAGACATGTTCATGAACTGTTTATGAATTATTGTTGAACATTTCAAAGTTCATGAACAGTTCTTCATCTAACCATAAATACTTAGTGATGAACATTTCATGCACAAGTATTTCTAATGACTTTTCTGAGACAGACTTTAAGGATCCATCATGAATAATTCATGAACTCCTTTGTGCTAGATGTTTTATACATATTTTTGAAAGTAATATTGAAATGTCTAGCATACAAATCTTGTAGATTTGTGAAACCTGTGAAGTTAGTATGAATATGCATAGTACTTTCACCACTGTAAGTTAGAGTTCTTGACCTGTTCTAGAGAATTTTAAGAACATTTGTACAAGAACTGTTCAAGAACTGCCTTCAGGAACACTTCAATAACTTTTTAAGGACCTTTCCTGTTCTTGAATTATTCTTAAACTATTCTTGAACACTTTTTAAGAATCCAATATGTTCTTAAAAGGATCTGTCATTGTTCTTGGAAGACTTAAAAGACAAGTTTAAGAACGTTTTAAGGACATCTTATTTCAAGAACAGTTTAAGATGATATCAAGAACTCAATGTACATTGCATTGTTGTTTTTACAAAGAAAGAATATTGTGTGCACAGGAAGTTGAAACGGAAGGCACATGGTTTATGTTATATTTGAAAATGTAAGTCTTTAATAAATTACCGGCTGAACTGATCAGCCATTGGTTCCATTTCAAGTTCTTTGGCACTGTTAGTGTAACCATTTCAGGGAAACCATTGATTAGTAAATGATTCTTGAACTGAAAATGAGACTATTCATAATCTTTTCAATACATGAATTATTCATGAACATATAGTGCAAAGTTGTATTATGAAATTTAAAGAGTATTATCAAACCACTTGTATCTCAGTTATAAGTGTTATATTTAAATTATTGTTATATGTTGCTATCAATATGTTAAGTGCTAATACAATACTTGTTTCTTCTTACCCTGACCTGTTTGTTGAGCTTTAGTAACACTTATGATAACCTTTGCATAAATTGACAAATTCTTGTTCATGAATAGTTCATGAACACTTCATGCCACCTCAGTTCATGAACTCTTGAAGAACTATGGTTCATGAACTATTCACTAACAGTTCGTGAACAGAAAATGAGCCATTGAAAAATAGAAGGAAAATGTTCATGAACTGTTCATGAACAGCAAAACCCTGAAGAATTTTTCAAGAATTGTGTTGTTCATGAACTGTTCAAGAACACTTCATGCCATTGATGTTCATGAATAGTTCATGAACATTTCATGCCATAATGGTTCAAGAATAGTTCATGAACATTTCATGCCACACAGGTTCAAGAATAGTTCATGCACACTTCATGCCATAAGGGTTCAAGAATAGTTCATGAACACTTCATGCCATTAGGTTTCAATAATATTTCATGAACTCTTCATGCCATTAGTGTTCATGAACAGTTCATGAACTAAAATTTCAAGAACTTTTCAAAGACGTGGCTCATTTTCTGTTCACGAACTATTCGTGAACAGTTCATGAACTCAGTTCACGAACAGTTCATGAACTGTTCACGAATTATTCATGAACTGCAGAACAACATTTCGCAGGGGAGTGTTCCCACCCATCTATTATGTTTTTGGGTAGTTGTCATACCCAGATTTACACTGTTATTGACCTTTATCAATAGCCAATAAAATGCTGTAGAAATTTACCACCAGTAGGCCCAAATGAATTTCACATTTGTTTAAAGTACCTAAAATTAACAAAATCGAAAATGTTATGCCTTGACTTCACAAAGTGTTATTTTATAATATAAAAGACTGGTTGACTATAATTGTTGTACAGTATAGTGTATTTTAAGGATGTGAGCAATGTGGGGAAACGCGCTTTTTATTTCATACAACACAAATAATAAATAAACAATGACTCCTACATCTAAAAAAATAACATAATGTTAACACATTGTTATAGCCTCTTAAAGCCACACACCTTGAAATGAAATACACGTTAATTAATACATATGGATGCAATTTGAAAGTGTGCAAAATTGTCGTTTTATCTATAGCCTAGTTAGCAAGTAATTTATTATTTTTCAAACGGCTTTTAAAACCGAAAGTAGGATTTCCATACGTATACATGTGTGCGTCAATTTCGAAAAACGTTATTATTTTTAAGTTTTAAAGCTAAAAAAAGACAGATTTCTTCCTTGTAACCACCAGATATATTATAATTGGCTTAGATAAAATTAAATCTATAGCCTAGTTAGCAAATAATTTATTATTTTTCAAAGGGTACCGCTTTTAAAACCGAAAGTAGGATTTTCGGACGTATACGTCCGTTTCGACAAACGCGATTATTTTTAAGTTGTTAATCGCAAAAATAACGGATTACTACCTTGTAACCACCAGATATATTCTAATTGGCATATATAAATTATTTTTCTTATTTATTCTTAAATTAACTATGCCAAATAAGGTGTGTGGCTTTAAAGTTAACACAAAAGCCGTATTATTTAAAAATCATGACAAATTGGACAAAAACAGAGAACGCATGCCACTGAAATACTAAATCATAAAAAAATCAAGGCCGCCTTATCCAGAAACACTCAATATATGTTAGTTTGGCCTTACAAGGGCTTCATTTCTTCACCATTTTTTCATCAGATAATGTTAGGAGCATCAGCTGAACAAATATTCTGGTGTCTTGAAATTAAGCACCATATTTGGCAAGTGAAAATTGTAAAATACATACCTGTAGATTGATTGTCAAGACTCCTCACTTCAAGATCAGTATTTTATTTAGTTAGAATTACAATGGTCCAAGCAGTTAAAGTTAAAGAAAAAAAACTTAAAAAAAAACAACTCAAATATAGTAAATATACTTAAAATGCATTCAAAATTCTTCCTTTATACAATTTAATTTGAACATATATGGTTAAATAAATGTCCCTATTTTTTAACTGTTCCAAGCAATGGGTGTCCGACAGCTTAATTTGTTTTCTCATTAATCATAGTGAGAAGTATAGGCATGTTACAGAATTTGAAAAATTTAACCAATTATTAGCTCATTTATCTTACTTCAATTAGTGTAAAGAAGTATTCATTCCACAAAAAGGCTCCATGTAGGGTGAAGCATTTCAACAATTATCGTCATCATGTCAAAATTACACAACTCATTACCCGTCAAAGTGATAAATGAACCCACAATAGTGCTCAGTGTACTTTTGGTCACAAAACTACTGCAAAGATTTCAGATCTGAATAAATTTAAATGAGTTGATGTCTATAAAGGCAGCAGATTAATCGGCCCAATTTTAGCAATCAAAGAAACATGATTAAAAGATTGTTATCACAAAAAATCAATTAAAACAGTGATTACGTATGCCCTTGTACTTATATTCACAAACACTAACACTTGTATACCACTTGGTCTGACTTATAACTAAGTTATTTATTCATTAAATAAAAAAACTGAGTCAGAAGGTGTATTTTCACTGATGTTGTCTATACAACAACATTTCAACGACAACAAATAACAGAGAGCCCGTAATGCAACTGTTGTTAGCCACCTCGTTCTTGTAACTTTCTATCCCTTCCATTAGTGCAAGATTTAACCCATTTATGCCTAGCGTCTAGAAAAAGGCCTTGGCAAACAGCGTAGACCCAGATGAAACCGCATGATGTGGCGTCTCATCTGGGTCTGCGCTAATGTTTGTTTAAAAGACTTTCTGTAAGAAATATTCTAAATTTAAAAATAAATATACTGGACATCCCTAATTTAGGAAATAAATTGATCCAATTTAGAAGGATGGGAGAGTCTACTAGGCATAAATGGGTTAAAGGATCACAAAAGGGTGCTCCTAAACAGGTGAGGGTGGAAAGCCGACCCAGTCTGGTGACATTTTCTAATAATTTTATTACCAAGAAAGCCCTAAACTTAATTAACACTCTGACAACATGTTCTCACTGAGTACCCTTATCTTCTCAAGCAACAGTTCCTTCAAGCAACTCACTTGCCAGTATACTAAGGGATTGATAGCCAATATAAATATAAAATCAAACAATGTTAGTAATACATATAAAAAGTCAGGACATCATCAAAACATTGTTTGGATTTTCACTTTGATTTCAATCAATAGTGAGTAATATGCTTCCATTTTATATATCTGGTGATATCTAATGTGGATCTTTCTTATTTTTTGAATTGTTAATGAGTTTTCTAACCAAGTATTATAACAACATGGTGTAACATATTTTGCATTTCATCAATGTATTTACCCAATTTATATTCCATGGAGGTATTTTAATGTTAATGTTCAAAAGTATTGAAATTTGCAATATTTTATTTTGCTGTTATATCTGGAGCAAACAACTGCATGCACGTTATTGTGCCACTGCAGGCTGTGTTGTCATGGAAATAGTATGTCCATTAAATTTGGAAACTGACACTGATGACTACAACACCTTAATTCCAACACATATGTTTATGAATTTCAAATTAAATTGAAAACAAACTGAATGATGCTGTGTTGTCATGGAAATAGTCTGTCCATTCAATTTGGAAACTGACACTGATGATTACAAAATTTACAACACCTTAATTCCAACACATATGTTTATGAATTTCAAATTAAATTGAAAACAAACAGAATGATGTTAATTTTAAAATATTGGAATGTGTTTGTTTGCTATGAGTAGTCAGCTAAGTGTGTAATAGAGTTCATAAAGTCATAATTATGTTCTCATTTAAGAAGAAGTAAAATATTATGCTTACTAGGTTCATCTTTAAAACAAGATGTGTTTGTGAAACACAATGTCCCACTATATGACGTTTGACCTTGTAGGATGACCTTGACCTTGACCCTTCACCACTCAAAATGTGCAGCTCCATGAGATACACATGCATTTCAAATATAAAATTGCTAGCTTCAATATTGCAGAAGTGACATTACATGAGCAATTTTGACCCATATATTTGACCTTGAAGGATGACCTTGACCTTAACCTTTCACCACTAAAAATGTGCAGCTCCATGAGATACACATGCATGCCAAATATCAAGTTGCTATCTTCAATATTGCAAAAGTATTCATAAAATTAGCGATTTGGGCCACATATATTGACCTCTGACCTTTGAGGATGACCTTGACCTTGACCTTTCACCACTAAAAATGTGCAGCTCCATGAGATACACATGCATGCCAAATATCAAGTTGCTATCTTCAATATTGCAAAAGAACTCAAAAAATGAGAGATTTTGGCCACATATATTTGACATCTGACCTTGAAGGATGACCTTGACCTTTCACCACTCAAATTGTGCAGCTCCATGAGATACACATGCATGTCAAATATCAAGTTGCTATCTTGAATATTGAAATACTGCAAAAGTGTACATTAAATGAGCAATTTTTACCCATATATTTGACCTTTGACCTTGAAGGATGACCTTGACCTTGACCTTTCACCACTCAAAATGTGCAGCTCCGTGAGATACATATGCATGCCAAATATCAAGTTCCTATCTTCAATATTGCAAAAGTTATTGCAAATGTTAAAGTTGGCGCAAACCAACCAACCAACCAACAGTCCAACCAACAGTCCAACCAACCAACAGACCAACAGACAGGGCAAAAACAATAAGTCCCCCACTACTATAGTGGGGGACATAAAAAACTTGTTTAGATACATGCATTGGAACTATCTGACATAATTTCATTTGAAAACTAGCAATAATTAATTTAACTATAAGTACATACATTCTTATAAATGAGCAAAACACTAAATGAGCCTTGTTCTGGGAAAACTGGAATTAATTAATAAGTGTAAAGTGTTGTCCAAGATTAGCCTGTGAAATCTGCACAGGCTAATCAGGCACAAAACATTTCACTTTCATGTCAAAATTTGTTTAATCCTTTCCCACTTAGAACCAAATTAAAAATGGCTATGTGCAAACAGTATAAAACCACAACAGCCTGCGAGTAACTCGCAGTTTGTTCGGGTTTTATGCTGTTTGCTGCTCATCAGAATTTAAGGGTTGGAAATGAAGCATTTAAAACTTAAATCTAGTAAGAAAGGTCTTTGATTAAATATATAACTTTCTAAGGGACTACAAATGTGTGAAAATAAATATCTAAGTGGTAAAGGGTTAAAGGAGGTTGACTCTTCTAAATGAAAATCCAGTCTAGGCGGAAAGTAAGTCACTTATTAGCCTGTGCGAACTCCACAGGCTAATCTGGGACCACACTTCAGGCACATGCATTTAGCCCAGTTTTTTCTCAAACAAGGCTCATTTATCAAATGGCAAACATGCAAACACAACAATGTGCAAGGATCAATACATACTTCGTTTTTTGAAGTTGTGCAGGCCGGCATCAGAGGCTAAAAATAAAGCAAAACAAAATGGTTGAAGCAGACAGACGGACAGAAGTGTTGCATGAACACACTTAGGACATAGGCAGTCACAATAACATGTATACCACCAACATGCTTACCATGGTTACAAAATGGTGACAATAGTCATACAAAAACTTAACACTTATACAAAAATGAAGGTACATTATAAGGTTCCTCTAGCCCCACAATAATATGTACCCCCACCAATAATAATAATCCATATTATGAGTTCACTCTAGGAAAATGGGGCTTAATGAAAGTGCTTAAAGTGTTGTCCCATGTAAGTCTGTGCTGACTGAACAGACTAATCTGAGGGACAACACTTTCTGCTTTTATGGAATTCTTTGTTAAATCAAAGTGACTTCTAAACACAATGCCAGTCTAGGAGGAAAGTGTATTCCCTGATTTACTTTGCATATTAATTTATTATTATGCACAGGATTAATCAGGGACAACACTTAACCAACATGGCTTTGGCCCCATCTTTACAGAGACAGCTGGGACAACACGTTACCCACATGGCTTTGGCCCCATCTCCACAGAGACAGGACAACACTTAACCCACATGGCTTTGGCCCCATCTTCACAGAGACAGGACAACACTTAACCCACATGGCTTTGGCCCCATCTTCACAGAGACAGGGTCAAATGTTTTAAGTTGTTTAGATTTATGATGTTTATTTAATACTAGGGTGATGAGAATTTGTCACCAGTGGTACGATTTTAATTAACAACATTAAGTATTCTATATTCGATTAAAACTAATAAAATAATTGATAATAATTACATTCATTTATAGTTGTGCTGAGGTTAAATGAAAATAATATTTCAGAACCAGGGATACAAAACATCTAAATACATGTGTATGAAAAAATATGGGATAACACACAAATAAATACCATATTAAAATAGAGAATATGGCATCAATACCATGTGCTTTACAAAATATAACAAAATCATTTAATCTTAACTAAGTATTTTTCATTAACATTTTGTGTGTGTGTGAAATTAAGATTTTAATAGTCAGGTCATCGCTGAGTCCTCACGACTACATTATCTGCTTACCTTAATCAATATGAAGAAGATATTGAATAATACCAATAATTTATAGTATACAATTTTTAATAATATAATGGATGAACATATATCTCTTATAATTCAGTGACATTTAATATGATTGGTCATCTTAAAAGTTACTCATTTACAATTAACCATGAGCCATAACTATGTGATAAGGGAGGTAATTCCATTAATCAACAAAGTAAGTACCATGAGCCGTAACTATGTGAAAAGTAAAATTCCATAACTATGTGATTTGTATAAGGGAGGTAATTCCATTAATCAACAAAGTAAGTACCATGAGCCATAACTATGTGATAAGGGAGGTAATTCCATTAATCAAAAAGTAAGTACCAACTATGTGATAAGGGAGGTAATTCCATTAATCAACAAAGTAAGTACCATAAGCCATAAGTATGTGATAAGGGAGGTAATTCCATTAATCAACAAAGTAAGTACCATGAGTCATAACTATGTGATAAGGGAGGTAATTCCATTAATTAACAAAGTAAGTACCATGAGCCATAACTATGTGATAAGGGAGGTAATTCCATTAATTAAGAAAGTAAGTACCATGAGCCATAACTATGTGATAAGGGAGGTAATTGAATTAATTAACAAAGTAAGTACCACGAGCCATACCTATGTGATAAGGGAGGTAGTTCCATTAATTAACAAAGTAAGTACCATGAGTCATAACTATGTGATAAGGGAGGTAATTCCATTAATCAACAAAATAGGTACCATGAGCCATAACTATGTGATAAGCGAGGTAATTCCATTAATCAACTAGTGACCTGAGAATTAATAGGGGTCACCTGCCAGTCATGATCAATGTACCTATGAAGTTTGATGATCCTTGGCGTAAGCTTTCTTGAGTAATTATCCGGAAACCATTTTAATGTGTCGAGTCACCGTGACCTTGACCTTTGACCTAGTGACCTGGATATCAATAGGGGTCATTTGCCAGTCATGATCAATGTACCTATGAAGTTTCATGATCCTAGGTGTAAGCGTTCTTGAGTTATCATCCGGAAACCATTTTTCTGTTTCGAGTCACTGTGACCTTGTCCTTTGACCTAGTGACCTTAAAATCAAAAGGGGTCATCTGCGAGTCATGATCAATGTGAAGTTTCATGATCCTAGGCGTAAGCATCTCAACTTCTGGAGTTATCATCCGGAAACCATTTTTCTGTTTCGAGTCACTGTGACCTTGACCTTTGACCTAGTGACCTGAAAATCAATAGGGGTCATCTGCGAGTCATGATCAATGTACCTATGAAGTTTCATGATCCTAGGCATAAGCGTTCTTGAGTTATCATCCGGAAACCGTTTTACAATTTGAGTCACTGTGACTTTGACCTTTGACCTAATGACCTCAAAATCAATAGGGGCCATCTGCCAGTCATAAGCAATGTACCTATGAAGTTTCATGATCCTAGGCCTAAGCGTTCTTGAGTAATCATTATGATAAGAAAGGTTACTAATTCCATTATTCAACAAAGTAAGTACCATGAGTCATAACTAAGTGATAAGGGAGGTAATTCCATTAATTAACAAAGTAAGTACCATGAGCCATAACTATGTGATAAGGGAGGTAATTCCATTAATCAACAAAGTAAGTACCATGAGCCATAACTATGTGATAAGGGAGGCAGTTCTATTAATCAACAAAGTACCATGAGCAATAACTATGTGATAAGGGAGGCAATTCTATTAATCAACAAAGTACCATGAGCCATAACAATGTGATACGGGAGGTAATTCCATTAATCAACAAAGTAAGTGCAATGAGCCATAACTATGTGATAAGGGAGGTAATTCCATTAATCAACAAAGTAAGTACCATGTCCATAACTATTTGATAAGGGAGGCAATTCTATTAATCAACAAAGTAAGTTCAGAGTACTGAGTAAAATGTGTTTAAGCACCAGTGGCTGTCTATATAAGATAAAGTGAGTACAAGGACACTACAGTGAATAATATGTAGAAAGAGTTGACTAGGAAATGTGTATGGTTAGTTATGCCTGAGAAGAGATTATCAAGGGAATTAATTCTGAGTCAGGGGTGAATCAAGGGAGACCAATCTATATGGTGAAATGCAACCCAGAACCCTCCATACATACATGTAGCATTTGGAAGGTCTGCTATTGTTCTATTCTGTGTTTTTGTTGTTGTTGCTGCAGAATACAGAAGAGGACTTATTCACTTTGTGTTATCGGGGTAATTGTCTTAACTTGTCCAAAATCAGTTATTTATTTTGTCTGCTTATTTTTTCTGCACATATGTCTTAGATGGGTTTTGACCTAGATTGATTGAGATAATTATGCAGCCGAATAATTCAATGGCAAAAAGAATTGAAAACATTTTTTCAATTATATGGAATGCAATCTTACAAAAATTATTTATGTCAAAGAATTACTATTGCATACATGTGGGGTTTAAAATGTACATAATTATAGACATAGGTTGTTGAAATACACTTGTGTATACATCTTCGACAAAAACACAAGTACATGTAATGAAGATATAAGTCATTGTGTGTCATGAACAGACTTCTTTATTCGTTTGCATATTGAAATAACTATTTTATTAAGCCTACAACTACCCTCTCTATAGATAGCAATTAGGCCACGACTTTTATATTTCTTGGTTTACAAAACCGCCGACCCTAATTTTTGGAAAATGGGAAAAAAAATAAAATCAGAAAATCGTCTTTTTTTAATATATTTTATTCCCGACCGCACTGAAAAACGAGCGAAACGAGAAAAAAACGATCCGGTTTTAGTATGGTTGCGAATAAAATCAAGTAAGTACAATCAACGACTGGTTCACATATATTACAGAGATCGGGATATTTTTCAATGTGACACAGTATGTACCAGTCCTTTTATGGGCACTTCTCAAAATTTATTTAATTACAGACAATAGGAAAATCAGCGTCAGTAAAATGTCGACCGCATCAAAATTTATTTCCGAGTCTGTGACGCAACTATATTGTTTAACATGTTTATTATATTAAACAAACCCGATATTATAGTAGATAAAAAAGTATTACCTTGCAATTTGATAATTAGTATTATTAATCCAATAAAACACTGCCATTATTTACGATATATGTGTTTAGGAATTTTGTAAACACGTCCGCCATAGTTTATAGGAACTGTACAGAAAGTTTGGAAATCGGAACAAATCGGTATATCTCGGAAAATCATTGATAAATGTATTTGTCGTTTTAATGCTTAGGGCCGAGTAATTTCGGCAAATCGGAACTTAACTTGCGTAAAATACTAGCTCAATTAACCGTTTAACTCCGCCTCCGTTCTCTGCAAAAGATTCAAAGGCGGAGCTATGCACGTGCTATTATTAAATTGGAGGATTGCAATTGAGAAACAAACGCACGATTGGTTCGGCATGTTGATTGTTAGACAAAGGAAGCCAATTTTGTCGGCGCAAAATTTGTCGCTTTATTGCTTCAGACAGCAAGCGGCTTTCCTTTGATGACGTCAAACTGTCAATTCACACAGACTGCACATTTTCGGAAGACTTTAACTGGCTCCTTGTTTACAATTCCAGTAAAAACACTTGCTAACATTAAACTTTGGATTAAATTATCAAAATAAAGCAAAAGCCAAGTTGACAAATATGATTGTATTAATTCGTGTCAGTTCAAATAAGACGTTTTGCGTTGTAAATCAACGAGTTTTCATGACAACAACAACTTTAACAAACATTACCGCGACGACGCGGGGATCGATCTACCTCGATTTTTTTTCATGGACGATGTCATAAGTCCAATAAGAGCAAACACATACTTTGTGTATGAGTAGTTTATCTTATATAAGATTTATGCAACGGGCATCGCCTTGCGTAATGCTGCGCATCGAATTACGGAAATGAAGCGCAGTTTTTCGTTTTAATGGGAGAAGAACGCATGTCATTCAATGGAGTGTTTAAAATTGCCTGATGTTACGAAAGGTGCTTTTAGGTGACTCATTTCATTTGAAGATATAGATGTGTTTCATTGCATAATTTGATTTTTCGTCTCTGTGTTAAGGTTATAAAAGATATGATGTCTTTGTTCTGATGTTATTAGTATTTACTTATTTTTCCAATGATGTTTTTTTTTTTTTTTTTTTTTTCGACCGCCCGATGGACCATTTTCAAAATAATTTTTGTAAACCAATAAAAAAAAAAGTCGTGGCCTTATTAAACTTCAATTCACTGAGCCCCAATTGTCCATCAAAACATACAAATAATGTTTGCGCTTGCATCCTGTGGCTTCCTTTTGATGGTGTTCTATAAATTGTGAAATTATATTTATAAATTATCTGTGTATGTTAATTTATATTTGAATTGTGGTTGCATTTTTATTACAAATTATGTCTAAGTGTGCCTATTATTACCTACTTCAGTATACCTTGTCCAATCTATTATAATTTGAAAATCTTTCCATGCAATCATATCAACTTGGTAAATAAAGTTTCGTAATTCAACTCGATATTATCAATATAACTTTAGTTTCATCTGCATAGCAAAAATGTCACCATTTGCATAACTACTCATATTAGTATATCATTTTAAACAAATATGTACGAATGTTTTTTGTTGTTTTTTTTTCCTCACATATTCACTTACAAGTTAAATGTTTACATGTTTATTTGTTAACTAATATTAAGGTTTATTATGGCAAAACCATGGGTTACTATATTGTCATTTTTTCCCTGGTATAGATAGTATCAGTCTGAGATTATGTCACATTTAGTTTGGGTCAAATAAGAATCGTTAGGGTATTCAAAGGTTCTATGGTCAGAGATGTTTTCTTAATGGCAACTGAACAAGCAAACTGTTCATTCAGTAGCCATCATTATACTTCATTTAAGAGCAAAAATGAAATCTCAATATTTATTTCAATACTTGTCTTAAAAAAAAGAAGACATTTCTTATTACTATTAATTTAATATTATTTTTAATTGCATAGTTACTTATGGACTGTTAACCATAATTACTCTAAGTTTTCAAAGAAGCAGTTGGCCTTCTTTGAAATGGAAGGTCATGTCAATCAAATATCACAGGCTAATTGGTATCTGAATCTGTTTTAGACAATTTAAATGGAATTTAAATCAAGTGTAGCAAGGAGATGAGTCTCACTGTAGGAGACTGGTTTCTTGTATTACTCATATTTACAACATTGGACAGCTTGGACAAAGAAATTATTGAACCCAGTCAAACCTGTTATCCTGACAACCAATCAGATCAGCTGCTACATCTTGTCATTGGGTTCAATTAGTTCTGGCATATGACAACATACATCTTCTTAAAATTGGTCATCTGAATTTCTTTTATGAAATAAACACTTAAACTACCTGTACAAGTAATGTTTACCAAGTACAACCCACTTCCCATTTTAGGGATGTTGTTGTTTCAGTTGGTATGTAAATATATCGTACTTTTACTCTTGTTTTTCAAACTATAAAAGCTGCATTTCTTAAAACGACCTCAATGTGACAAAGCAGTTTAAACAGATTATTTTAATACAAGAGCATTTGAATTAATAAATTCTGAAGGTGACACTGCATTAGTAGATAAGAAGCAAAAATTTGCATTTTATGTAATGGAAAAATATTCTTGTTTCATGCATGTCTTAACTTTTATCATCACAATCCGGGTATTGTTCGAAGACTACCAGTTTTCAGGAGGTGTTTAATGCAAGACGTAATAGGATAGCGTAGATATGCGCAGTCGAGATTTAAACAAATTATGGGACGCTATTCAAATGTCAATCATATCACAGTACCCTGGTGATCACCGTGTCCATCTTAACAATTGGAAAGCCTTAGTTTTTTACCCTTTAGAATTCTTCGCCATGATTTGCAAAAATAAATGTTTAAATCTGCAAAATCCTAACAATGAATTGTGGGCCTTGAGATCACGATTTCACATGGTCAATTCTGCAGTAACTTTGTTTTCAAAATATTGTCAAAATATCAATGATTGGCAAGTGGGGTCAAAGGGCTACAAAGAAGTTAAAAGAGCCCAAAGGTGATTTATTTAGCTAAAATTACTTTAATGACAGTAAAATTGTTCTTTATGTCCCTTAAGCAAATTATCTTTCATTAAATCACATGCTTCAAGAGAGATTTAAAAACATATTTTTCTTCAACAAATTTCACCATCTACTACAATTTTATTTCAGAAGATAATTGTTGCTGATTTAAGAAGATTTCTCTTTTAGTGACTCGAGTTATTTGAACAATATTTTAAAAAGAAATCTTCAAAGTTAATGTACAGTCAAAACTGCCACCTAAATTTACCGGTCACCTGCAGACAACATTCAGTCTGGAATCCCCCCCGACGAAAAACACTCTTTATTACACCTGAATTTAACAGCAACCTGTCCATAACGGCCAACGGCCACTATATTCAACTCTGAAATTCATAATTGAACTGAATTCAACGGTCAACGTTTAATCGTCTCGAGTCGCGAAAATTAAAAACACTGCACATCATTTGTCCGTCTATTTTGCGGTTAAAGAGTTTGATAGCGGTAATTGCCTTTGATATTATAAAAGCGGCCCGCTGCGAGTAAACAAATAATAAGGTGTTGAGAAGGTGTTGAGAAGGTTTGTTTTCCCGGGATAATTGTGGGGGTTTCTTCACCAGAAAATATTTCAGAGTTTTTGACACGTTTAAAGTAATTATCGCTAATTAAATGACCGCTAATTAGTACATTGTACTTACAATATCGAGTATCGATTTTAAAATAAAATTTTCGGATCATTCTTTAAAAGAGCTTTCTAGCGTTCACAACACTTTTAAAAAGCAATCAGAATAATAAATCACGGAATAACAATGAGTGGTGAACGTAAATTCCTCACATTAGAGGAGCGAGTCAAGTGTTTGAAACTGTTTGAATCTGGAAAAAGTTTGCGTGTAATAGCAAGTGAGATCTGTGTTGGACGTACGCAAGTGCAGAGTGTGCTTAAGCATAAGCGAGAAATTATGGAGGAGTATGAATTGACTGCAAATGTGAGTTTGAAGCGTTGTATTTTGTATAAGGTTGTTGAATTAAAATGCTTTTTGTGTGATGTTTGCGTACGAATAAATTTTAACAAACTTTTTGCATCTATTTCTTATTAGAACGGTACAATATCACTGTACTATCGGTTTATGAAAGCGAATCCGCTTTTTAGACTTGTACGGACATGACATCAACGGCACGTGACAAGTTTTATTTATTGAATGATCAAGATGCATGAGTAAACAATTATACTAGCGTAGATAAAGTCATTGCTTTAGTTTAATAACAATATGAAATTAAATCAATCTATAAGATATTATTCTGTATTTTTCAATGTACATAAATTCTGTTATTATGCTTAGTTAACGGCAATGAGCATTTGTTTAACACAGTATGCAAACGACTGGGTGGGGTAACGACGTAGCAATACTACCAACTGACAAACCATCTAAAAATTGTGATCCGAATTCAACGTTCACCTGTGGACAGCGGTCACTTTGGTCATTTCCCTTGACTGACTGGTGAATTCAGGTTTGACTGTATTAAATTTTGTAAATGACATGATTCAGCCCCTGCGAAATGTTGTTCTGCAGTTCACGAATAATTCGTGAACAGTTCATGAACTGTTCGTGAACTGAGTTCATGAACTGTTCACAAACAGTTTGTGAACAGAAAATGAGCCAGGTCTGTGAAAAGTTCTTGAAATTTTAGTTCATGAACTGTTCATGAACACTAATGGCATGAAGTGTTCGTGAAATATTCTTGAAACCTAATGGCATGAAGTGTTCATGAACTATTCTTGAACCCTTATGTCATGAAGTGGTCATGAACTATTCTTGAACCGTGTGGCATAAAGTGTTCATGAACTATTCTTGAACCATTATGGCATGAAATGTTCATGAACTATTCATGAACATCAATGGCATGAAGTGTTCTTGAACAGTTCATGAACAACACAATTCTTGAAAAATTCTTCAGGGTTTTGCTGTTCACAAACAGTTCATGAACATTTTCCTTCTATTTTTCAATGGCTCATTTTCTGTTCACGAACTGTAAGTGAATAGTTCATGAACCATAGTTCTTCAAGAGTTCATGAACTGAGGTGGCATGAAGTGTTCATGAACTATTCATGAACAAGAATTTGTCAATTTATGCAAAGGTTATCATAAGTGTTACTAAAGCTCAACAAACAGGTCAGGGTAAGAAGAAACAAGTCTTGTATTAGCACTTAACATATTGATAGCAACATATAACAATAATTTAAATATAACACTAATAACTGAGATACAAGTGGTTTGATAATACTCTTTAAATTTCATAATACAACTTTGCACTATATGTTCATGAATAATTCATGTATTGAAAAGATTATGAATAGTCTCATTTTCAGTTCAAGAATCATTTACTAATCAATGGTTTCCCTGAAATGGTTACACTTACAGTGCCAAAGAACTTGAAATGGAACCAATGGCTGATCAGTTCAGCCGGTAATTTATTAAAGACTTACATTTTCAAATATAACATAAACCATGTGCCTTCCGTTTCAAATTCCTGTGCACACAATATTCTTTCTTTGTAAAAACAGCAATGCAATGTACATTGAGTTCTTGATATCATCTTAAACTGTTCTTGAAATAAGATGTCCTTAAAACGTTCTTAAACTTGTCTTTTAAGTCTTCCAAGAACAATGACAGATCCTTTTAAGAACATTTTGGATTCTTAAAAAGTCCATCATACGTTCAAAAACATTGTGTAGACCTGTTTAAGAACATCAGAAGGAAACATGTTGTTCAAAAAAGTTCTTAAAGTGTTCAAAAATAGTTTAAGAATAATTCAAGAACAGGAAAGGTCCTTAAAAAGTTATTAAAGTGTTCCTGAAGGCAGTTCTTGAACAGTTCTTGTACAAATGTTCTTAAAATTCTCTAGAACAGGTCAAGAACTCTAACTTACAGTGGTGAAAGTACTATGCATATTCATACTAACTTCACAGGTTTCACAAATCTACAAGATTTGTATGCTAGACATTTCAATATTACTTTCAAAAATATGTATGAAACATCTAGCACAAAGGAATTCATTTATTATTCATGATGGATCCTTAAAGTCTGTCTCAGAAAAGTCATTAGAAATACTTGTGCATGAAATGTTCATCACTAAGTATTTATGGTTAGATGAAGAACTGTTCATGAACTTTGAAATGTTCAACAATAATTCATAAACAGTTCATGAACATGTCTTAAGAACAGTTCATGTCCAAAAGTTCATGAACCAAGCTCAGGAACTTTTTCAGAACCGTTCATGAACAGTTCTTGATTGGCTTGAAGTGTTCATGAAATCATGAACAATATTTCGCCGGGGAGTGGCTTGATAATGTTAGTAAATTAAACCTAAGCTAAAACCTGCTTCAAAGTTTGCTTTGTTTTATAATTAATGTAATTTATTTAGCATTTGATTTTAAGCTGTCCTTAATTGTCGAATTGAAGTCCTTTAATATACTGGATGCACATGCATATAATTGTAACTAAAATATAATTTTTCTACATCAATTTGTGTCAATCTTTCTTTTTTGTTATTATTTTGAAGCTTTTATAATGGAATATTGTGGGTGAAACTTAGACTGTATGGAAATGAGGGTGTAAGGCAATGAGGATTAAACTTAGACTGTACCACAATGAGGGTAACTTAGACAGTATCACAATGAGGGTCAAACTTAGATTGTATGACAATAAGGGTGAAACTGAGACTGTATCCTAATGACAGTGAAAGTGAATACTAGACTTCATTTTATGCTTTCCGGTGGTTTATAGAGAAATATCAGTGAATTAAAACTGATAATTTCACTGTTTCAAACAATGAAAATTATCAGTGAAAATTATCGATAATTTTCACTGTTTGTGTTAAATGACGTCATTTTTTTGACGAAATGACGTCATGTTCCCAACGAAATTCTTTAGTTAAACTCTTTAACAATGTATACAAACTGTGAAATTAAGCATAAAATAAAAAGAAAATTTTTTGGATTCGGTGGATTATCGATTTTAATTCACTCGTGATCATATAAAATATATATTTTCACTCGTGGCTGCGCCACTCGTGAAAATATTATTTTCTATGATCACTCGTGAATTAAAATCGATAATCCACCGAATCCAACAAATATCCTCTATGTATCGCATTGTAGATGAAACTAAATTAGACTGTAACACAATTAGGGTAAAACTTAGACTGTATCACAATGAGGGTAAAACTTAGATTGTATCACAATGAGGGTGAAACTAGACTGTATGACAATAAGGGTGAAAATCAGACTGTATGGAATTGTAGATGAAACTTAGACTGTATCACAATAAGGGTCAATCTTAAACTGTATCACAATTAGGGTGAAAATATACTGTATCACAATGAGGGTGAAACTTTGACAGTATCACAATGAGGGTCAAACTTGAATAGGGTACTCAGATAGGACAGTTTCCCACTCAACCCTCATCATGTGACCTAAAACTATTATGAAGTCAAATGTTGAATGGTTGAGTTTGACATGTTTTTTTTGGCAAGAAGTCAGTGATTCTTGTTGAATTCCACACCAGATAAATGCCCCTTGCTCATCTGTGCTAATTACATTATCATTTTTTCCACATTGACAAGAGCTAAATTACTTCTAAAGTTTCCAACATTTATGAGCTTTCAAGATTAAAGCCAATGTTTGCCAAAAGGGGCCCTAATTAGTCTGCTACAATACTGGGGACAATCTCCTGAAGGGATCTCAGCTGCAAGGAAAGCGGGCTGGAACTGGAGCCCTAACTGGTCCTTTAAAAACAAAATACATTAATTGATGATTCCTATAATTCTTTTTCTCCTTTTTAATTGGATTAAATAGATACATGAGATACGATACATGTCTTGTTCATCGCTTTTTTCAGTGCTCAAAGATAACAAAACAAATAAAATAAAATGTAATCGAAATCCAGGATATCGATTGAAGGGGAAAAACTTCATGATTTAAGTATAATTTATCTCGGATTATGATATAACTTTATTCAATCCCCGATATATAGAAGGTTAAAAAGACTTGGTAGTAATATTGTAATCTCACATACCATAATGTATGAATGTGTATAGGTAATTGGTTAGGTGTTAATTAGCATCACAGGATTTGCCTCCTTGAGTATGTGTCTAGTTGCCATGGAAATTGCTCAATGTAAAGGGACCAATTAAAGACAATTGATCCTCGGAGGATGAAAGGGCTGCCACAGATTCCAAATACTGTCAGACATACATATCATAAACATTAAATTATGCTTTTATGATTTTCATTTCATACTCAATTGATCATAAATTAATTAAGTTAGGTCAATGAGTGCATTCTTATAATGTTTTGATTTGTTGGTGTACATGTCAAATTCAATTTACAAAACATACAAATGCAAAGTCATCCCATGAATTTGATTGTATCTAATTAGGTGGAAAAATACTGAATAGGAAAAGAAACTGGACAAAATAATATGCAAATGTGTATGCAAAGAGACGAGAGAATTTGCATAAACTTAGCTGAAAGTTGTACATCACAAAGATTCAAATGATTAGGAGATCAATGGTGAAGTGAGAAGAGTTTAAATAAAATTGCAGCTCCTAACTTCTTATGTGATTTAAGTTTGGAAAAAAAGGGAACAAAACATCATTTTCAAAATATGCATTGAATTCAAAAACATTAAATAATTATAATGTGGTTAAAATTGTATCCATTATTTAAAGAAGTTGACAGTTTTAAATGTATCTTTGTATGACTGAAAATTAACATCTTTCTGAGCTTTTAAATTCTGCAAATCTGAGCATCTTTATCACAAAAAATAAGTGGAATATCTGTTATCTACACTGAATGATAAAGCGAAATTAAAACATCATCGGGTGCAAAGCACTTAAAGAGATACAATTTTATTAAAAAATGCAGATTGCACACAGAAAAACATTTACAGATTGTCATTTAGTCTTAGGCATTATTGCCTTAATTGCAACTTACTGTACGCTGGACAATACATCGATACAGTCTCCAGTGGAACATTAAGGCATTTTAGGCTAGAATAGAAGAATTTACAATTACTTTTTTGGATCATTGATTATATGTTGGGTTTAGACAGTGATTGATTAATTAGCTTTAGTTATTGGAATGTGAACTTGGCCATCATGCATGTTCTTACAACAAACTGCTAATAAGTGTTTTGCGCCAGTGCAGATGTATCTCCTTACAAACAGCTGTTACTCACAGTTAGAGGTGACATTGACACTGCATGCAGTGTCCATTCTGGACCGCGTGATTGTGCAATTTAGGCCATTTTTCCAAAGATCGCGCACATTTTCAGCATGTGTGCGAGAAAATGCGTGTATTCGATATTCAGGAATAAGATCAAAGCGCTACGGACTTCGCCGAAAATTGTGAGAGCCGACTGACTATTGTCTCTTAACGACATGCATCTCTTTACTCAACTAAAGACAGTCTAAAGGGGGAGAATCGTTGTGTTGGAAAATCGATATTGGCCAATGAGAGCAGACGCTTTGAATGAGCGACAGCACCTGTAGGCAGTCACTACCTGCAGTGAGCGACAGCAGACGTAGGCAGTCAATACCTGCAGTGAGCGACAGCACCTGTAGGCAGTCACTACCTGCAGTGAGGGACAGCACCTGTAGGCAGTCACTACCTGCAGTTAAACCATCCAGACAATGCGTGACATAATTTTCATAAGTGCGTGGCTTTGTTGGCTTAATAAGCATACTAATTGGGCCCTACGGCATACACCTCCGTGATAATATCGTGGCCAGTTGCTTAGAAAACTGATGATGGCAACCGGTGTGTAATCCACGTGGACATTGTGCATTTTGTGCATAATATCGTGAAAACATTTATTCAACCCATCAAGCGTTTTAACAAATAATTCTTGAATTCATTACACAAAACTGTAAATGTCTTGTTGAATTCTCAAATGAGCACAATTAAAATTTTAATCCGAAACATTCTTACCAATTTAAATGTTAAAGTTACGTTCACGTCATCCGCATGAAAAGCGTGGGTGAATAGATTGTTGAATAAAAAACTTGTAGCGCCGAACCCTGGATATCATGACAGACGTGCAAATAAGCAAATGATCGGAGTATTATTTCACCAACCCGAACCTGACGGTATTTAATAATGTTTAAGGTAAAAAAAATTAAAATTAAAACTTAAACACATAAAAATGGTATTTGATAATTGCCCCCCTGTTTCTGAAAAAATTTCCCCTTTTTTTCTAAGTGAGGGGGGAATTTTCCCCCTACTTTTGGATTTCTAGAATAGACACTGACAATGCAATTACTTATACCTGTGAGAGGTGACATTAACACTGCATGTCTTGTGACAGTGCAATTATTTGTTACCTGGGAGACACTTAAAAATGTGGAGAATTATTGTGATAAATACTGAACATTTGTCACCAGGGATTTGTAAAACATTTATGGTCAGTGTTAAAAATGACACTAAAAACTTGATAATTACCATTTTTTGTCTCTCTATGCTTTAATAAAATGATATGCTAAGTGTCAGCCTTACTTGAAACATGGGGGACAAATTAGAACACCACATCTTTTACTAATAATGTGTTACAAAAACACTTAATATTTATCTTGAAATCCTGAATAAGTTTGCCTTTTAAAAGGCGTGAGTTTTAAATGCCCATTTCGTGGATAGCCTCCACGCATTATAAAGAGCAAACACTTTCCATTTGAGCAAGGTAAATGGGGCTTTATGCATGTGCGTAAAGTGTCGTCCCAGATTAGATTGTGCAGTCTGCACAGGCTAATAAGGTACAACACTCTGCCTAAACTGGATTTACGCTCAGAAGAGGCTTCCTTCAAACAGAAAATACTATAAACCACAAAAGTGTCATTCCTGATTAGCCTGTGTGGACTGCACAGGCTATTCTGGGACAACACTTAATGCACATATTTAAGCCCCATTCTCTCACAGTGGGGCTCATTTATGTTTATCATATATAAAAGACTAAGAGAATTGTATTGTAATCTCATCTTTTAATTTTATTGTGACAACAATTAATAATCAAGTGTTAACGTGTAAAACTATCATATCTGCTAAAGACTTTTATATGCAGATAGACCAGTTTCACACTGTGCCCTTGACATGTCGGCGCCTGAAGTCAGATGAGGTAAGACTTCCACCTCTATCTCTCAACTACAGTCAATCTTGTATTAAGAGACCACTCAAGGGAGTAATCAAAAGTGGTCTCTTAATAAAACGGTCTTTGAATACAAAAGGCCATTCTGGAAGAATGCTTACCCTCAATTTTAATCTATATGAAGGATTATCTCTTTTATCCACAATGATTTTAACTTTTATAATAAAATGAATATAAACACAATACATAAACAATATTTTACTTATAATGTGTTTTATTTTTCACTTATTATAAGTTATCACTTATTATAAATCAAGTGTGTGTACATATTTATTTGCAAAAACAACATAGACAAGGAAATATTTTTCCTAAGAACAAAGAATTTTGCTAAAAATGTGTAACAGTCTACATATACATGTGTACAGCTAAAACTAGAAATAAATGTCAGAAGCCAAAAGCTATGATATATTATCACATGTATTTCTCTTTCCGTTTCTATATTGCGCGTTTTTTTTCACCTGACACATTATTTTCCACGTCTTCAAGCACCTCGGCTTTACGCTTAAGAATGTTCTGAATTTGGTTTTTTCCGACTCCAACCTCGTCTGCGATTTTACGTGCACTTATACTCTTTGACAATTCCAAAACCCGAATTTTCTCGTTCAACGTTAACACTTTTTGTTTTGACATTTTAATTTCTGCATGTACGCTTAAGGAAATCTAACTCGATTATGATACATAATGAGCTGAAAAAATTAAAACACGTCAATTGAAAACAAACAATCAGACCTGGTTGGAAAATTTATTAAGTAAATAACAATGTGATTGGCTTACAAATATCTACTAATTAGCATTATTACAAATTGGTAATGTACGGATTTCGACAGATGTTGCCGATTAATAGTCTATTTTCCGCACTTCTCAGGAAATGTTTGTCGCGTACAGTGCATTGTTTCTGCACCTGTTATCTATACTCGAGAAAAATCGGCATTGTCTCTTAACGATCCACATAGTAAACTATTTAAGCTGTAGACTGTGCGCAATACGTTCCCCTATTATTCAACTCAATAAATTAATACGCAGTCTACAACAATACCGGTCAGAACCGGTCAACGAGACAAAGCATAATCATAATGGTTGTGAAAACAAAGCAGAGGTGTAACAGTACATCTTATCGGCTTAGATAAACAATTAACACGGATTTGTCCCTGAAAGATCGATAGATTAACCACTTTTACCTCCTAGTGGTCGCTTAATACAAGATTCGGACATCAAAATACACACAAATCAGCGGTCGCTGGTCGCGTAAGACAAAAGTCGCTTAATACAATATCATTATATAGCGAAAAAGCTCCGTGGGATTTCAAAATGGTCGCATAAGACAAAGGTCGCTTAATACAAGTGGTCGCATCCACAAGATTGACTGTATGTAGGAAATGTGCACCCTTGGAGAATGAATGTGTTGACTTTAAATACCTTCATAGTGAAAATATTGGAGCCTTGTTCTGTGGAAAGGGAGTTCATGCATGCACACCCCCTTTTCAAAGAGTGCGAGTCATTTACATGTCAAACATATTTGGGTTCACACCACAAAGTTACTTTGCATAACCAAACGAAATCATGTTTTCAAGAGCGAGACGTAATTACAACCCTTCAGTTCATGAGGTGGTCACAGTCTATCATTCGGACAATGTTTATTTAATTTTCATTACGTTTTTCAACTTTTCCTACAGCAAAACATACAATTATTGCATCGTAACCACAAATTTATGGCGTCTAACTGTGTAGACAAAATGACTTTAAAAAGGCTTGATAATAATTTAAGACTGGGGATATTTTTTTGTTAAATCTTTCTCACAGCAAGCGTGTCGCCATTAAAAGGTTTGGTTAAAATGTAAAAAAAAAGCAAAAACTTTGGAGTTGTGCCTTAAGAGAAAGTATCAACTTGGGCTAATGAGAGACAGATTTTGTTGCCATTAATTATGAACGTTGTCAACAAACATTAGGAAAACATGTTAGCTTCTGCTCGTGAAATGACTCCTCTTTGGGCTCTGCTTTGTCTTCTGCTGATGCACTAATATGGCTGCTGATTTTGCAATATTCTACTTTTGCAAATGATTCCGCCTAACATTCTGATTTTTCTAATAGGGCTGCTTTTGTTGCTGAATTTACAGTATGGCTGCTTTTGCTGCTGAGGTTACAATATGACTGCTTTTGCTGCTGATTTTAAAATATGGCTGCTTTTTCTGCTGATTTCAAAATAAGGCTGCCTTTGCTGATGATTTCACAATATGGGTGCTTTTAATGCTGATTTTTCAATATGGCTGCCTTTGCTGCTGATTTTACAATATTATAGCTGCCTTTACTGATGATTTCAGAATATGGCTGCCTTTGCATATAATTTTAGAATATGGCTGCCTTTGCATATAATTTTAGAATATGGCTGCCTTTGCATATAATTTAAGAATATGGCTGCCTTTGCATATAATTTTAGAATATGGCTGCCTTTGCATATAATTTTAGAATATGGCTGCCTTTGCTGCTGATTTCAGAATATGGCTGCCTTTGCTGCTGATTTCAGAATATGGCTGCCTTTGTTGATGATTTTGCATCATCTTCTGCTTGACGATATCACAATACTCTGATTAATCAATATTTGTAATATGTAGCCAAGCTATTTATTTTGAAACACATTTTTTATTACAAAAATATATTTCCTGGTTTAAGATTTTAATGCTTGTTTATCGACAGTATAATGGCTTGATTGGAATTGTTATCTGAATAAATAAAACACATGCCTGCTATTAGATAAACTTTGATTGCATTGACAGTTATGTTCATGCTTTTCAAAACAAAAATGGTAACAAAGTTTTAGTTTTCACAGAGGACAGATGTGTTTCACTCCATGTAAATAACTGCTCTCCTGTTTTTAGTTGGTCTCGTCAGCGGCCGACTAAATTTACAGAGCATATTTGGCAAATCAGTATGTGCTTAGAAGCATTAGCTACTGTAAGAACCGCAACTAACTATGCTAGGAGCGATAACCGCTGCCTGTCTGCACTGCAGACGACAAGTTGCTTCTGTTCTACTTCTGCAGTGAGTGTATATACCAGCTTGTAAGATGGCATTGGCCAGTTTAGTGTTTATCATTGAAATCTGTACATATTGACTGCTTTCAGGGAAAACGGGGCTTAATGCATGTCAAATAAGATTAGCCTGTGCATACTGATTAGCCTGTGCAATGCGCACAAGCTAATCAAGGACGACAACAGCGAACAACTTCAGTGCCTTCAGCGCTTTGATTATAACCTTTTTATATCACTGCAAATGAGCAAGTTAGGGCTATGTTTAATATGGTGAAAAAACTAAAACTAATGAATAAAACAAGGATGACATGTTGAAAGTTTTTTGTGTGAAATAATGAGGCATTTGGAATAATCAGATATTTTGAAGGAAATTTTGGAATCTTTCTCATCATGTTCATCATAATAATCATTATCATGAGCAGCAGCAGCAGCTGAGCAGCAGCATCACTGCTGTCAATACATCAGTTATTTCTGCACCTTAAGAGAACCTTTTAATTGTATTGTTGCACATTAAAAGTTTATAGTGTAATACATAACTTTTTTAATTACAATCATAAAATGGTTTCAAGTCCAAGATCATAACAAAACTAAATATTAAAAATTCTCTACCCTTATAAGCATCATTCTAGGAAAAACAGGCTTAATACATGAGGGTAAAGAGTTGTCCAATCAAGGACCACACTTCCTGCCGTTATGGTATTTTATATGTTTGAAGGAAGTCTCCTCTTAGTGAAAATCCACTTTAAGGGGAAAATGTTGTTGCTGAAAAGCCAGTGCAAACTGCATAGGCTGATCTAGGACAACACTTTATGCACATGTATTAAGCCCCATTTTCTCAGATCATGGCACATATTGTTTCGCTTGGTGTGTAACAGTAGGGTATAAACAAGCCACAAAACTGACAAATCATTGTCTATCATTCAAGGACCATACATTTGTACTGAGATAAAACCACCAGCAACTACCCATGAATACAATTGTGAAATTTTCATTGAAATCGCAAACTCGACGAGACACTGCGGAGGCTTGGGAGGACAACGTGTTGCCAGTTTACATACTTTTGTAGCTAATTATGCGTCCCTTTAACTTTCATCTACCAGAAATGTATTCAAAGTTGCGCCTCACCAGTCTTGCATAATATCAGGCACATTGACAGTATGATCATTTTTGGCACATTACTGCTTTTATATCACCACTAAATCTCGATGGAAAGCATCAATCGTGAAACCGTAAGACTTCACATTCACAAAATACTAATTTGTTCATTAAATTACGACAAGTGAAGTGATAGAAGTACTAAAGTTTGTACTGCATTTTTCTAAAAGACATTTATTTCAAAATAAGTCGGATGTAAATCATAAATCCAGACCCTTTTTGTAATTCTATCGGAAGGGGGTGGTACAAAAGCTTGTATTATTTAGCAACAAGGACAAATGAAAGCACTAGACCTCGGTGTAATGAACACAGCATTGAATGAAATTCAATGATTTATCTTTTTATTTGATCTCCTATACAGTCTATAAATGGCAACTTGAAAACAGCGGGATAGATGACTTCTTGATTTTAATTTGATATATTGAAAACTGATAGTTTAAAACATGCGAATAAAAATATAAGGCCCCCTAATCTGTGCATTTACAATTTGCAAATGACAGGGTTAAGCTTTCATAATAGAGCAGTGGGATGATATATAAATGTTTAACGACCAGTAAATGAGATTTTAAATACCTGTGCAGCTACTAAAGGTCACTTGTTAAGGAAGAATTTAAAGGTTTATTACTGAGATTAAGCTGCTATTATAGCAAATGATTGAAAGGTATTTTAATTAACATATTGCTGAGCCCCCACCCATTTAAAAGACATAAGCTGCATTATGCGAAAATGGGTCTTATGACATATGCTGCATTTGGGAAGCCTTAAGTCAGGAGTTGTCCACTTTAAAGTCACGTTAGGGACTGGGCAGCTCTTGACCAGACTGCGTGAATAAGCATAGGACCCATTTTTACATGACAAAGCTATTATTGTACATGTAATATACAAATATTTTCTCCTTCTATGTGTCTTGAAGTGTCTCCTATGTTTTTATTTCAGACAATGTATGAACAACTGTCAATATTTTAAAGCACAGGTGCTCATTTCTCAATAGCTCTCAGTAGAATATAAACATATTTTGTTTTGATATTAAATAAAGATGAATTAACCCATTTATGCCTAGCGTCTAGAAAAGAGGCCTTGGCAAACAGCGTAGACCCAGATAAGATGCCACATAATGCGGCGTCTCATCTGGGTCTGTGCTGTTTGCGTTAACGAATTTCTGTAAGAAAGATTCTAAATTTATAAATAAATATACTAGACCTCCCTAATTTTGGAAATAAATTCATCCAATTTAGAAGGAAATGGGAGAGTCCACTAGGCATAAATGGGTTAATCATCAACCAGGATTTTATTCACTAAGCATTTAAGTAATAATACACTATATAAAATTAAAATTTTAACATTATTATTATGCTCAGAAATGCAGTTTCATTCCTAGGTTTTATAACAGGGGCCTTGAGGTTTGTAACATGATGTTCATGTATTCACAGCTTCTCAGTAAATGAAATGATTTAATAAATTCAACTGGTTTTCATTAAGAATGTTCACATAAATAAAATGCAAAAAATGTGAAACTTATTAAAAAAAAGATGCAGAACAAATACAGGGATTTACCAGCAAACTAGGAGCTTAACTTTTCTGTGATTACAAAAGCATTATTACCTGATATAGTTGCTGATAATTAAAATGATCCAGGTGGAAAGAGTTTAAGCTTTTATTTTATTGTGTAACAACAAACTGATATGAATTTATTGTAATAGCACATTTGTGAACTTTAATTTGGGTTTGATGTTTGTTATTATTTGTTATTATACACACCTGCAAGATGGCCCGGCGATGCTGTTAACTGATAAAAAATGCTCATCTATAAACAGTTCTTACTGAAGAAGGATTTCAATACTAGATAACATATTCAAATGTGAAAGTTTGATTTATTTCCCCTTTTGGTTTAATAGGGGATTTGATGATATTCAGTTGAAGAGAATGTCACAATTAAGTTGAAGCGAATGTCACAATTCAGTTGAATAGAATGTCACAATTCAGTTGAATAGAATGTCACAATTCAGTTGAATAGAATGTCACAGTTCAGTTAAAGATAATGTCACAATTAAGTTGAAGCGAATGTCACAATTCAGTTGAAGGGAATGCTACAATTTAGTTGAAGAGAATGTCACAATTCCGTTGAAGTCAATGCCACACTTCAGTTGAAGAAAGTACCTGACATTGGAGTCTGCAAGAATGTCCTTCCTTCCCCTGCGAAATGTTGTTCTGCAGTTCACGAATAATTCGTGAACAGTTCATGAACTGTTCGTGAACTGAGTTCATGAATTGTTCATGAATAGTTCGTGAACAGAAAATGAGCCTTGTCTGTGAAAAGTTCTTGAAATTTTAGTTCATGAACTGTTCATGAACACTAATGGCATGAAGTGTTCATGAAATATTCTTGAAACCTAATGGCATGAAGTGTTCATGAACTATTCTTGAACCCGTGTGGCATTAAGTGTTCATGAACTATTCTTGAACCATTATGGCATGAAATGTTCATGAACTATTCATAAACATCAATGGCATGAAGTGTTCTTGAACAATTCATGAACAACACAATTCTTGAAAAATTCTTCAGGGTTTTGCTGTTCACGAACAGTTCATGAACATTTTCCTTCTATTTTTCAATGGCTCATTTTCTGTTCACGAACTGTAAGTGAATAGTTCATGAACCATAGTTCTTCAAGAGTTCATGAACTGAGGTGGCATGAAGTGTTCATGAACTATTCATGAACAAGAATTTGTCAATTTATGCAAAGGTTATCATAAGTGTTACTAAAGCTCAACAAACAGGTCAGGGTAAGAAGAAACAAGTCTTGTATTAGCACTTAACATATTGATAGCAACATATAACAATAATTTAAATATAACACTAATAACTGAGATACAAGTGGTTTGATAATACTCTTTAAATTTCATAATACAACTTTGCACTATATGTTCATGAATAATTCATGTATTGAAAAGATTATGAATAGTCTCATTTTCAGTTCAAGAATCATTTACTAATCAATGGTTTCCCTGAAATAGTTACACTTACAGTGCCAAAGAACTTGAAATGGAACCAATGGCTGATCAGTTCAGCCGGTAATTTATTAAAGACTTACATTTTCAAATATAACATAAACCATGTGCCTTCCGTTTCAAATTCCTGTGCACACAATATTCTTTCTTTGTAAAAACAGCAATGCAATGTACATTGAGTTCTTGATATCATCTTAAACTGTTCTTGAAATAAGATGTCCTTAAAACGTTCTTAAACTTGTCTTTTAAGTCTTCCAAGAACAATGACAGATCCTTTTAAGAACATTTTGGATTCTTAAAAAGTACATCATACGTTCAAAAACATTGTGTAGACCTGTTTAAGAACATCAGAAGGAAACATGTTGTTCAAAAAAGTTCTTAAAGTGTTCAAGAATAGTCTAAGAATAATTCAAGAACAGGAAAGGTCCTTAAAAAGTTATTGAAGTGTTCCTGAAGGCAGTTCTTGAACAGTTCTTTTACAAATGTTCTTAAAATTCTCTAGAACAGGTCAAGAACTCTAACTTACAGTGGTGAAAGTACTATGCATATTCATACTAACTTCACAGGTTTCACAAATCTACAAGATTTGTATGCTAGACATTTCAATATTACTTTCAAAAATATGTATGAAACATCTAGCACAAAGGAATTCATGAATTATTCATGATGGATCCTTAAAGTCTGTCTCAGAAAAGTCATTAGAAATACTTGTGCATGAAATTTTCATCACTAAGTATTCATGGTTAGATGAAGAACTGTTCATGAACTTTGAAATGTTCAACAATAATTCATAAACAGTTCATGAACATGTCTTAAGAACAGTTCATGTCCAAAAGTTCATGAACCAAGCTAAGGAACTTTTTCAGAACCGTTCATGAACAGTTCTTGATTGGCTTGAAGTGTTCATGAAATCATGAACAACATTTCGCCGGGGTTAGATCAAAAGAATTTAAAATACTGTGCCTTTCAATGAATGTCAGCAATGGATGTCACACTAAATTTAAGAGCTACACCAACTGTTTGGGACTGCACATGACCAATACAATGCAATCTTTCCTAGGCTGTATGATGGTATGCAACCTGAGAGATCAGGTATCATATTACAACACCAATGATAGTCAATTTAGCCACAGGAGGGTCCCATTTACCTAATTCACTCAATAATACCTGTAAAGGCCAATTTAGCTAAACAGCCATACCTAAGACAAGTTTAATTCATTGTTCATGTTTTATACCAAGAAATGATATATTTGCTGTTGTCTCCATAACAAATCTTGAGAACAAGAGATCAACTTCCTCAACTTCATAACCCAGACATTTATTGTACTTTATGTATACCTGCTTCTGATGAACCTATGAAAGTCACAATAACTAACCATTTTGACACTTTCATATTTGCTTTTTATTGTGGAAATCTGCAACAGACCTTGGCTATGAGGTTTTTTTATGAACACTTGAAAATAAGAATGCAAAAGACTGAAAGATAGAACGTCATAATCCAGTGGTTTTTTGGTGGTGTGGAATTCGGCCTCATTCTCAATCTCAAAAGATATGTATTTTTCTCAAATGACTGCCTGAAATTTCTAATTGAAAGTTTCCGACCAAAATAAATATACTAATAACAAATAAATAAATAAATTGCAACATTAACTTAATTTCCCTACTCAGCTATATGTCGTTGAACCTGAATAAATATCACACTTGAAACACTTGTATTATCAATTTGAAAGTTTTTGTTAACAAAAGGAGCACAACATTAATTTTCAACTGACTGCACTGGCTTAAATCACGAACAATACTTTACATCAGACATGTATATGCATTAAGCCCAATTTTCCCATAAATAGACTCATATATATGACTGTCACTTGTGACTTCACAAAATGCTTATTAAATACAGTGTAGACAGTCTTAACAAGAAATATCTTTAAAAAAGATATACGGCGTTGATTGTGGTCGATGTTTATGAACGATCAAAAGTTATCTCTATGAGATAAAAAGTAGCGGATGCTTTTTTTCTGCGAAGTTCTTAGCTACATCATAAGCAAATCAATTACGGGGTGTTGCGCCAGATTTCGTGGCTTATTTTGCTTTATGTGATATTATTACTCAGATATCTATATTTACAGAATAGAAAAACACAAGAAACATGAAAATAAACGAGTGCATATAGGTCAGCCGGCAATACTCGAATCTTATTTAATTGCATAATTATAGTATAGTGAATTATTGTGCTCATGCTTAATAAACTGGTCCAAATGGATAAATATTTCTAATTAATTTTATCAAAATTGGTCCTTAAAAATCGATGATTGACATACCACAATAATATCGCCGAATATCTTTATTTAGTATCTCTCTGATCAAAACAGACTTCAAGTGCACAAAGTTTACGAGACGGCGTTTATATAAAGATTTCTGCAACTGACTGCAAACTGACCTTGATACCTTGCGGATTGGAATGCAATGCATTACAGTCACTACGTTATTGTCAGTAAGACCGGTGTAACACAATGATCGCAACCCCTTCTGCGAACTCCGGTGATGAACTGTATATAAACTCTGACTTTCACAAATGGCCGCGTAATGACCCGAAACCTCGCAAGTAAGTACTAAATATGACAACATAGCCTTTAGTATAAACGCTTTTGCGCTGGTAATTCTCTGAAAATAAAAGGTGAACGCACAAACTGTATTTATGTCGAAAATTGATTGTAAAACTGTTCTATCTATTGAGCCTTTTCATTAGAGATAAAATTGTTTCATGCAGTAAAACAGTGTTACAAAGACGCGGATATGTTTCCAATGTTCTGGTGTTATACTCAAATCAGCCAATGGAATAAATGAAGTGTATTCATTCGTACCTAGCCGCGGGAAATTTTATTTGAGTATTATTGGACACTTACAAAGGTCAAGTCAGGGTGAAAAGCTGGCTTAATACAGCTTACGCCGAAAAACTTTTATTGAACAATTAATTTCTGTCACAACAAAGCTGTTTTCAAAACTTTGCAGCTGTCTCATAACCAATATTTGGAAATCTTTGATTCATAATCAATTATATGCGCTCACTAAATGTAAAGAAAGTGTGGCCCAATATAACCTAAATTGTACAAATGAATTATCGCACACACCAATTTCACTAAGGCTTTGATCCCTTCACTTAAATGTGAACAAACTACCGTATTTTCCCTTGTATAGCGTGCGGTTTTTTACCTCCAAATTTCAAATAAAAAAGTGTGTGCGCGTTATACATTGATACAACGCAGGCTGCTTAATTGCAAAACATTAATGTCATAATTGTAAATATTCATAATAGCCGCCATTTTTTTATTCCAGAAAACTACACCCTATAATCTTACAGACTGAAGGGGCCGTTGTTTGAAACAACAAAAAGTCGGTAACGGCAGATATGAATGGGGTAGCATTAGTTATTTACAAAAAATAAAATGTTTGAATAAAGTATGGGAGCATATATTTGTCTGTGTTTATGCACTTCTACGGCCATTTTCGGTCCGATTAGGCAGCTTATGTTAGACTGGTAAAGGTATTTGGTCTTTTTTGCAGGTAACCGTAGGTGTGAGCAGAGACTTCTTAAGTGTTTTCCAGTTTGGTTCAGGTTTTTGGCGCCTTCATTGTTCATCACATTCACGCCTTTGTAGTGCGACAAACAATAACCCAACTTGTCAAACATAATAGACTGCCAGTTTTTTGTCAATACTGACATATCTCAACAACTGTTGCCCTGTCTCCAATGCGCCACGAAAATTTTATTCAGCATTCAAATTTAAAGCCCATGCTTTCCCCGAGGAAAAATGATACACTGTTCATGAATTCTTATTTTCTCACGTTTTACATGAAACGCACGTGGACTGTTAATCTGTTGCTAGAAAATTACAAAATTGACAGAAAAGTATAGTGCTATACGACCCATGCTCCTAATCATAATGACGCTTCCTATGTTGAGTGCTTAAATAAGCTTTCCAATGCCCGGGATTATTGGATTGAGCAATAGTAAAATGGCAGCCATTTTTGGTCCGATTTGGTGGTTTTATTGTCTGTAAATATTTTTTTCTGCATTTTTGCATTAATAAAACAGCCTGCGTGCTATACATGGGTGCGCACTATACAAAGTAAAATTCGGTAAGTTAGTATGTCTACAGGTTGTGATTAAAGTGCCTTCTATTATCAACATTATGTTCGCAACTGCAACACTTAGTCTGAACAATGTGAAATATAACAAAAAACAGATATACATATATTTCATCAAATGTGTCCATTGCTTTAAGTTGTTTATGGCCTTCTTCCCCTTTGTTGTTCTTCTTTTTAGGTAGGGGTGTATATTTACTTTGCATAGAAAATGACTGATGGGCAAAAAAAGCATTACTGTGCCATATTCTGTTTTATTGAATTAATTTTATTTATACCGTTTTGTTGGAAAAGGTTAGACTGAATCAGACAATATTCCACGCAGACTTCTGTCTCCAATCACAATTCTATCAAATTCTTATCAACATCAGACATTACTTTTGTTCCAGGCGGCATTGTTTTTCAATCCTCAATCATTTAATTCCGCATTATAATGGATTTGTCAATCACACCAGATTTCCCTGCCATCAGAGTCAGGCTGTGATTTCAATGTGTGTCCTTATGCTACCAGCACATCGTTTTAGACACAACAAGAACGGTTTTATACAGAACAAAAATATTGTGTCAGATGCATACTGCGTTTGTAATATACATTCTAGAAATGTGTCACAGACACTGATGACAACACAACACACATGTAGACATCCATTTCAAATCCATTATATGTTATTCTATGGTTGACAAAAAGACCAAGAGCCATAATTCGGCCGAAACTGATTGCTGTCTTGAAGTTCCTTTTTCTACGATTATATAAAGATTGGGGTCATTAACCCATTTTTCACTTAGATAAATATTTATACACATTTGAAGTCCCTTAAAAAGTTATTAATTAAAGACTTTTCTTACTAGATTGAAGTATTAAAGGCTTTAATTAAATAGTTCCAACCCTTAGATATTGATGAGCAGCAAACAGCATAAAACCTGAACAGACTGCGAGTTACTCACAGGCTGTTCTGGTTTTATTCTGGTTGTAAAATCCATTTTCACTTTGCTTCTAATTGGGGAAAGAGTTAAACTGTAAATTTTGAGCTGCACTCATTCAGTAATTAAAGTTAACTTAAACAAGAGGGCCAAGATGGCCCTAGTTCGCTCACCTGAGAGGAGTCGGTTCATTCAATCTTTACCTAACGTCAATCTTGACCTAGATATTGTCCAGACAAACATCCTGGTCAAGTATCATCATTATTGAACCAAAACTCTGGCGTATGGAGTGTTTTTGTTTTTGTAAGATTTGACCCAAACATCAAAATTTGCTAACAAAAATAAATATTTTGACCAAGATTCATTAAATCTGAAACAAAATTGTGACCTCTAGAGTGTTTACAAGGATTTTGTATAACATAATGAAAATTTGGACAATCTAAGCGCAATAATTATGGCATTAATTATGTGAATTTGCTCATTATCAAACTTGACTGAGATCTTTCAGCAACTTTCATTAAGAATGTTTGAGAAGTGTGAATGCTAGAGTGTTTACAAACAAATGTGGACAGAGGGACAGCGGACAAAAATCAATCCTAAAACCTCACCTGAGCAATCAGGTGAGCTAAAGTGTGTTTCACCGATCTGAGCCATCTTCCAACTTGTCAGAGAAACATAATAATCAACAGACTGGCTTAAATATTGCATAATACTGTACAGACTGGCTTAAATATTGCATAATACCGTACAGCGAGACTGGCTTAAATATTGCATTATATTGTACAGCTAGCTTAAATATTGCATAATACTGTACTGACTGGTTTAAATATTGCATAACACTGCACAGACTGGCTTAAATATATCATAATACTGTACAGACTGGCTTAAATATTGCATAATACTGTACAGACTGGCTTAAAAATTGCATTATTTATACTGTACAGACTGGCTTAAATATTGCATAATACTGTACAGACTGGCTTAAATATTGCATACTACTGTACAGACTGGCTTAAATATTGCATAATACTGTACAGACTGGCTTAAATATTGCCTAATACTGTACAGAGTAGCTTAAATATTGCATAATACTGTACATACCAGCTTAAATATTGCATAATAATGTAAAGACTGGCTTAAATATTGCATAATAATGTAAAGACTGGCTTTAATATTGCATAATACTGTACAGACTGGCTTAAATATTGCATAATACTGTACAGACTAGCTTAAATATTGCATAATACTGTACAGAATGGCTTAAATATTGCATAATAATGTACAGACTGGCTTAAATATTGCATAATAATGTAAAGACTGGCTTAAATATTGCATAATGTACATACTTGCTTTAAATATTGCATGATTCTGTACAGACTGGCTTAAATATTGCATAATACTCTACAGACTGGCTTAAATATTGCATACTACTGTACAGACTGGCTTAAATATTGTGTAATTCTGTGTCACAAGACTGACTTTAATATTGAGAAATTCATGTATTGCTCAGACTCGGGCTTTAACATTGCATAATACTGTACAGACTGGCTTAAAATACAGTAATACCAGCTCAATATATTTTTGTTTTCATTTTTTAGGATAAAATTCAGAACAGAAGTAACAAAACATGACACTGTTGAATAACGTCCTAAGAAAAGACATTATATACTCATAAAACTAATTTTATTTCATCATTATATTTATCAGAAAGGGCTTGCATCAAATGATAATCACATCATCTGCATTTCTTACAAAAAGGCTTCAATTTTGAACAGCTTGGTAAATATTGACTCTTGGAAATGACAAAGTTGCTACATTTGCACAGCGATTACAGCAGAGGCATCTGACCTTCAAACCGTTTGATTTGGCTTCTTGACGGGGCTAAGATTAAATTTTGTTTCATTAAATCTTTTTGATGCGTTTTTTGTTTGTTTAAATAGCCATTCCTTTCCCTCTAAACATCCATTGCAATCGACGAAATTACAGTACTCTTATGTTGTTTAAATTGACTCATATTTCAAACTTATGTTTAAACTTTCTACCAAAATCACTTGTGATTGTACTCTGTGAATTAAAATAATGCCCTTCATAATTTGAGTTTAAGAAATCTTTTGCCACATCATCTGCCAGTGACAAGACAAAACAAGATGTGTTTGTGAAACACAATGTCCCCCTATATGATGTTTGACATTGTAGGATGACCTTGACCTTGTGAAGGATGACCTTGACCTTGACCTTTCACCACTCAAAATGTGCAGCTCTATGAGATACACATGCATGCCAAATATCAAGTTGCTATCTTCAATATTGCAAAAGTATTCATAAAATGAGCGATTTTGGCCACATATAATTGACCTCTGACCTTGAAGGATGACCTTGACCTTGACCTTTCACCACTCAAAATGTGCAGCTCCATGAGATACACATGCATGCCAAATATCAAGTTGCTATCTTCAATATTGCAAAAGTATTCATAAAATGAGCGATTTTGGCCACATATATTTGACCTCTGACCTTGAAGGATGACCTTGACCTTGACCTTTCACCACTCAAAATGTGCAGCTTCATGAGATACACATGCATGCCAAATATGAAGTTGCTATCTTCAATATAGCAAAAGTTATTGCAAAATGTTAAAGTTGGCGCAAACAGACAGACAAACCAACAGACCAACAGACAGACAGGGCAAAAACAATATTTCTGATCCCAATAACATTTCTTTGAAGCAGTTACTACTGGTATTGATCACCAGGTCTTTTGTAATGTTTCTTAGACCTTTGCAGCTCCGTCTATTCAATTCTCCCATCCATATCAGGCTAGATAGCAACACCCAATTTTTTCACTTTGGTTTTACAGCATGTTTCATACATGCTTACTTCTGAACTGCAATCATTAACTATTGATTTCTATATAGGGTGATACTGTATGCCTTTTTGACAATCCATTCCAGCGAATTCCTGTTACATCAAAATGCATTTATAGCAAGAATCCCTGAGAATTTTTTGTGATTAATCGAGATGAATGGAAACAATTATTTACCAATTTTTCTGAGAGAGCTGCGTGAAGCTGTCATTGAAACATCAACAGTTAAAGTTTTGAAACATTTTTTGCTGTATATGTTGCAGGGGTTTGCGATGATTTTCAAGGCACGTAAATTTAAAGCATTAAGAAATAACATTTATGTTGTTGTTTTAACAGTCTTATGTGATAGAAAGATTTTTTTGGGCTAAATGTAACAGTATAGTATAGTCTTCCAAAGTTACTTTTGTGATAAAAAAAACATGAACAAGCCTGGAAAAAAATATTTCAGGATATTCTCAAATTATCAAGAAGATTTCTAAGAATTTCAAAAACAGAAAAGACATTGCTTTGATTATGTTGCGCAATCATCTTGGCAATGCCCACTTATTACCAGAGTGACAAACTAACAAATACATTCTGACAATACAAAGAAGGGAAGTTCTGGCTGAAATTCGTGCATTAAATAGAAGCTTCTGATGAGAATGTCAAAACAAATTTTCCTCTCTTTAGAAGATGTTTAAGATAACAATATGCTCACACAAACAAATTTGTCCCTTGGCCCTCCTTCAAACACTTAAATGAGGCTTGCCAGACAAGGTCTTTGAACTAAATGCTTGGGCAACATTGGTCAGACTTTTTCTTTACATCAGATGTGAAAGTTCAACAGATTCTGGTAATACTGAAATATTGGTACTTTTGTTGATTTTTTCTCCTTTTTTTCTGTTTTCATGATAGAATGAGTGCACAATTAATTATTTTGAATGAAAAGTCCACATTACACATTATTTGGAAATTATTAAAGATTATCAAAATGTTTGGTTTATGATTCAATCAAACCAAAATTATTGCAAAAAAAGTCAAATATTAACTGAAAGCTGGAGTCAGTCAACATTTGGTTGGCAAATATCAGTCTGTTGGTGCCAGTAGGAACAAGAAAAACCTTTTGAGAATAAACTCATATTTATTTTTCATTTATTATATCTTTTTTCTCTTCATGAAATTATCAACATCATTTATTACCATCTAGTGAAATCAGTAAATAAGTGGAATGAAGTATGAACGTGTCTGACTTGCTGTCGGTATAAAGTGTGGGCATATCGGCACGGCTTATCAGCATGATACATCTTCTCAAAGCATTCATTGATTATGTTAAGTCTTCAGAATAAATCATGTTGCTATATATATATTTCTACAGCACCTCTGAGACAGGCACTGGCATCTAATTTTTCTGGGCGATACTAAAATGTCAAGGGGAGTAAATATTATTATCAATATTAAAGGTTATTTTAAAATCGTCAATAACCCATAATCGGAGGACTAAAACTTAAATGCAGAATTATTATGATTCGTGGCACATTAGTTTTTGTTGATCTTGTGGATTGACTACAATGTTAATGCAAACAAATCGGAAAATGACGGACACTTATTTTTTTCCAAAATAAAAAATCCTTGATTGTACGTGTCAAACAAAGAGTCCTTTAATTTTTAAATACAAAATGTTGTGCCGACAAATATGAATGATTTTACACCATTATCTTTTGAATTAGCTTGTGCCATTTCACATTTTTTGAGTAAGAAACAGAATATCTGGTGTCTTTATGAAGTTTTCACATGTATTTTTGCATCCCAGGAGAATTAAGTAAAAAGGAAATTATCAAATAAGAAACAAATCAAGCATATATTTGTTTGCTATCCTACAATTCAATCAGGCGGGGGGGGGGGTCTACTTGATTAGCAGATGTTGATTTAGGATACAAACCACTCAATCCATTTGCCATGAAATATCCATTCCTCAGAGAAAGAAAGCCTGACGTACATTAATCCTTTTCATATTGGGAAAATTATTATTTCTGAAATGTAAATAAATGATGAACAGGTAAAAGCAGTTGGATTAAAGTAATGCTAAATCAGCTGCACAATGAAAAATATATTACATTAATTTATTATAATATTATATTAAATATTTATATAGATTGAAACCCCACAGGTATAACTTAAAAAAAATAAAAGCAATCTTAACATGAAACACATTCATTTTAATATGTAACAGCAATAATTAAACAAACAAGATGTGTTTGAGAAACACAATGTCCCCCTATATGATGTTTGACCTTGTAGGATGACCTTGACCTTGACCATTCACCACTCAAAATGTGCAGCTCCTTGAGATACACACGCATTTCAAATATAAAATTGCTAGCTTCAATATTGCAGAAGTGACATTACATGCGCAATTTTGACCCATATACTTGACCTTGAAGGATGACCTTGACCTTTCACCACTCAAAATGTGCAGCTCCATGAGATACACATGCATGCCAAATATCAAGTTGCTATCTTCAATATTGCAAAAGTATTCACAAAATAAGCTATTTGGGCCACATATATTTGACCTCTGACCTTGAAGGATGACCTTGACCTTGACCTTTCACCACTCAAAATGTGCAGCTCCATGAGATACACATGCATGCCAAATATCAAGTTGCTATCTTCAATATTGCAAAAGTATTCATAAAATAAGTGATTTGGGCCACATATATTTGACCTCTGACCTTGAAGGATGACCTTGACCTTGACCTTTCACCACTCAAAATGTGCAGCTCCATGAGATACACGTGCATGCCAAATATCAAGTTGCTATCTTCAATATTGCAAAAGTATTCATAAAATGAGCGATTTTGGCCACCTATATTTGACCTCTGACCTTGAAGGATGACCTTGACCTTGACCTTTCACCACTCAAAATGTGCAGCTTCATGAGATACACATGCATGCCAAATATAAAGTTGCTATCTTTAATATAGCAAAAGTAATTGCAAAATGTTAAAGTTGGCGCAAACAGACAGACAGACCAACCAACCAACCAACCATAAAAAGAAACAACATTCAGCAGTATAATATATCTAAACTCATACATGTTGATTAAGATAACAAGGCAACTTTTTTCTTTATAAAGGCCAGGTGGAACATAATATTCTAACCTTAGAACACATTAAAGGTCATGATTTTAATAACTGCTAAACCTCAGAATCTTAAAGGTTACTTTTTCCATTCATGTTGTATCAAAGTTCAATTGTGCAAATCTGCATGCAAGAATGCATCCATGAGCTAGTACCCCAGAGGTTGGTCACACGGATGATGGTTGATTAACCACCATACATTTAACAAATGACAATCTCAATTATGGAATGGAATTTTGTCGTAAAACTCAGGAAACACATTGCCCACCATCAAAAGCAATTAAAAACATGAATATGATTGCCATATGCCACCATGGATGTTCACAGCCCATATGTCCCTCAAGGGTATCATGGCCAAGTTAGATAGCTGTAACATTAATGTTTCATTAGATGACAAACAAATGACCTGTCACCTCATATAGTCATAATAAAATACTTTGCTGTTGATTTATTTGTTGTCTGTTTTATTCATTTTAACAATTTTATTGAAACAATGTTTAAAACACATGATAATTCAATACTTTTTCCTTCCTAAACTAGTGAATAAAATGTTATTTGGTACTATAAAAAGGTTATTGCAGAGACAGGTACAGTTTCTATGACAATATGAACAAGGGCTGTTTGTAAAACATGCATGCCCCCCATATGGGCTGTCCATTGTAGTGGCAGCCATTGTGTGAGCACAATTTTTGTCACTGTGACCTTGACCTTTGACCTAGTGACCTGAAAATCAATAGGGGTCATCTGCGAGTCACGATCAATGTACCTATGAAGTGTCATGATCCTAGGCAAAAGCGTTCTTGAGTTATCATCCGAATCATTTTACTATTTCAGGTCACCGTGACCTTGACCTTTGACCTAGTGACCTCAAAAACAATAGGGGTCATCTGCAAGTCATGATCAATCTACCTATGAAGTTTCATGACCCTAGGCGTATGCGTTCTTGAGTTATCATCCGGAAACCATTTTACTATTTCGGGTCACCGTGACCTTGACCTTTGACCTAGTGACCTCAAAATTGATAGGGGTCATCTGCGAGTCATGATCAATCTTCCCACAAAGTTTCATGATCCTAGGCGTATGCGTTCTTGAGTTATCATCCGGAAACCATTTTACTATTTCGGGTCACCGTGACCTTGACCTTTGACCTAGTGACCTCAAAATTAATAGGGGTCATCTGCGAGTCATGATCAATCTACCCATGAAGTTTCATGATCCTAGGCGTATGCGTTCTTGAGTTATCATCCGGAAACCATTTTACTATTTTGGGTCACCGTGACCTTGACCTTTGACCTAGTGACCTCAAAATCAATAGGGGTCATCTGCGAGTCATGATCAATCTAACTATGAAGTTTCATGATCCTAAGCGTATGCGTTCTTGAGTTATCATCCGAAAACCATTTTACTATTTCGGGTCACCATGACCTTGACCTTTGACCTAGTGACCTCAAAATCAATAGGGGTCATCTGCGAGTCATGATCAATCTACCTATGAAGTTTCATGATCCTAGGCGTATGCGTTCTTGAGTTATCATACAACAACCACCTGGTGGACGGACCGACCGACCGACCGACCTACCGACCGACCGACCGACATGAGCAAAGCAATATACCCCTCTTCTTCGAAGGGGGGCATAAAAATCATAAATTCTTTATAGTACAAACATTTCAAGTTGTTATTTTACATTTAATATAACACAAATAGTCTACACCATCTAGACCATGTATGATGTTGCTTTTAACAGGAGACAGGACAAACCTTTTCATTAAAATTAGAATACTGTTGAGTATGGAAAAAAAAAGCAAACAAACAATGAAGATCACGTCACATAACTTTGCGTAATTTTTCGCTAATTAAAAGCCACAAGGGCTTATAAGCTGACATGGAATTTAATACTTGTGGCAGCTTCTATTAAATATAATTATTAAATATACACAACCAAGATCATCTTGTATTCTTGTAACATAAACATAAACATTTTCCTCATTGTAAATGCGCTTGTACATCAAATTATGCAGAACACGGCAAAATCCTTCTAAGAAAAAGTAATGATACAGTAATCTCTGAAACTGATGCAAGAGAGGAATTAAATTTATTGTGCGCTGACTTGCAGAATATAAAATGCCAACCAATGTCATTAAAAGTTAATGTAGTATTAAGGCAGTCCATTATTCTTGTAGATCTTAAAAGCGTTGAATAGCATCAATAGCACACGATGTTGCAGGTTTAGGCTTAGCTGTACTAATACATTCATGAAATGCCATTCTTATAGTTTCCTTTTATGGATTTGTTATTATTATTTATGGTGTTGAAAGTTCAATGATCTACAAGAAGGGCTCAGCCTGAGGGCAATGTGGGAGATAACTTATCCCTGGACATATTAACTTCTTCCTCTAATTACATGAAGCAGAAGTCAGAATTCTACTCCTTTTTATGATTTAATTTGAGCAAGAAATGTACTGATCATTTATTAATTGAATGAAGTTAATTACAATAATAACACAAAATTAACACTTAAAGGTGCCTTTTCACAGTTTTTGGCATTTTTTAACTTATTCATTAAATGCTTTATATCGATAAATGTAAACATTGGATCGTAAAAGCTCCAGTAAAAAATCAAGAATAAAATTAAAAAAAGGAAAAGAACATTGCCCGGACCAGGTTTCGAACCAGTGACCCCTGGAGTCCTGCCAGAGTCCTGAAGTAAAAACGCTTTAGCCTACTGAGCTATTCCGCCGAGTACATTTACTTGACGTATTTTATACCTTATATAACCAATCTTCGTAGTTTCACAAAATTTAACGACAAAAACAGAACTCTCCAAATTATTCAATCATTTCGCTTTGCAACGCTTTATAATTTTTAGGTTTTAAAATCGTCAAAAGATGCATATAATGGCTATATTAGACCATGGTAAATGTTCAGTATTACTGTTTCCTCACAAATATCATAACTAAAACGAAAATTTGCGAATCTGAAACAACTTTTTTCAATTTTGTCAATTTACCAAAGCGTGAAAAGATCCCTTTAAGTGTGTTTGTTATACTTGTTAATGTTTTCTCCGAAAGTGCCAAATCTTTGTTTCTGATAAATCATATTTTACATGTTCACAAAAAGTCATGTTTTGAAAAACCGGGAAATTACATGCCAACAAATATAAAAGATTGTGCAGTTTTATAGCATGAAGGAACAGCTTCACATTAAAAAAGAGAGCCTGAAAGGCCCAAAGTCGCTCACCTCAGATAACAAGATATTATTGGGACAAATCTTCTGACCAAGTTTCACAAAGATCAGAAAATAAATGTGGCCTCAAGAGTGTTAACAAGGTTTTACTATAGCCATATAAGGAAAATGCCCTGCCCCCTGGCAGCCATGTTTTTCAACCAACCGGCATCATCTTCTGACCAAGTTTCATGAAGATCGGACTGTAAATGTGGCCTCTAGAGTGTTAACAAGATTTTACTATAGCCATATAAGGAAACCCCCCCTTGGAAGCCATTTTTTTCAAGCAAACATAATTATTTTCAAACTCATCCAAGATATCATTGAGACCAATCTTCTTACCATATTTCATGTTGATTGGATAATAAATGTGGCCTCTAGAGTGTTAACAAGGTTTTACTATAGCCATATAAAGCCATATTAGGAAAAATGTCCCCCCCCCTGGTGGCCATGTTTTTAAAGCAACCAAAACCATTTTCAAACTCATCCAAGATATCATTTGGACAAATCTTCTGACCAAGTTTCATGATGATCAGAAAATAAATGTGACCTCTAGATGGTTAACAAGGTTTTACAATAGCCATATAAGGAAAATAGCCCCGCCCCAGTGGTGGCCATGTTTTTTGTAACCAATCGGCATCATTTTTGAACTCGTCCAAAATATTATTGGTATGAATCTTCTGACCAAGTTTCATGAAGATCAGACTATAAATGTGGCCTCTAGAGTGCTAACAAGATTTTACTATAGCCTTATAAAGCCATATAAGGAAAAATGCCCCGCCCCTTGGTGGCCATGTTTTTCAAGCAAACATAACCGTTTTCGAACTCATCCAAGATATCACTAAGACAAATCTTCTGACCATATTTCATCAAGATTGGACAATAAATGTGGCCTCTAGAGTGTTAAGGTTTTACTATAGCCATATAAGGAAAAATGACCCGCCCCCTGGCGGCCATGTTTTTCAACCAACCAGCATCATTTTCAAACGCGTCCAAGATATTATTGGGATGAATCTTCTGACCAAGTTTCATGAAGATAGGACAATAAATGTGACCTCTAGAGTGTTAAACAGATTTTAATATAGCCATTTATAGCCATATAAGGAAAAACGCCCCGCCCCTTGGCAGCCATGTTTTTCAAGTAAAGGTTACCATTTTTGAACTCATCCAGATATCAGTGGGACAAATCTTCTGAGCAAGTTTCATGAAGATCGGAAAATAAATGTGGCCTCTAGAGTGTTAACAAGGTTTAACTATAGCCATATTAGGAAAAATGCCCCGCCCCCTGGCGGCCATGTTTTTCAACTAACCTGCATCATTTTCAAACTCGTCCAAGATATTATTAGGATGAATTTTCTGACCAAGTTTCATGAAGAAAGGACAATAAATGTGGCCTCTAGAGTGTTAACAAGGTTTTACTATAGCCATATAAGGAAAAATGCCCCGCCCCCTGGCTGCCATGTTTTTCAACAAACCGGCATCATTTTCGAACTCGTCCAAGATATTATTGGGATGAATCTTCTGACCAAGTTTCATGAAGATAGGACAATAAATGTGGCCTCTAGAGTGTTAACAAGATTTTACTATAGCCATATATATATATATAGCCATATAAGGAAAAATGCCCCGCCCCTTGGCAGCCATGTTTTTCAAACAAAGGTGACCATTTTTTAACTCATCCAAGATATCAGTGGCATAAATCTTCTGAGCATGTTTCAGGAAGATTGGACAATAAATGTGGCCTCTACAGAGTTAACAAGGCAAATGTTGACGCTGCACAACGGACAACGGACAACGCACGACGGACGACGGACAAAAAGTGATCACAAAAGCTCACCATGAGCATGTTGTGCTCAGGTGAGCTAAAAAGTAAAGAACAAAAGTGGGCCAACAATAACAGTGATATGTTTTATAGCAAAATTCATGACAGATCATGCAGACAAGCTAGCTGTACAAAGTGCCTCCATTCTCAGGAAGCCATATGTCAGAATTCACCTCCTCCGTTTCTAGTTATTTATTATGATAATAAATCCCTTGGAAACCTACCCCTGGCCTGACCTTGCCTACACCCCACTCCAGGTTTACACAGTAATATAGAAGCATCAGGTTCTCTTATGTAGAAGGCTAGATGGCTTATCAGTCTTCGCTGGGTGACCATGGGGTACCAAACTGTATATTGTTCATGGAGGCAGACACTGAAGGTTCCTGTGACATTGGCATTTTTATTTATTTATTTGTGTTTCCTGGGGCAGGGTTGATCAAAAAACTACAGCATATATAAATACCGTCTGTTTCTGGCCTTTTGATGGCATTTAAGATATGAACATATTTTTTACATACCTTTTAATGATACACGACTAATATATAAAGACTAATGCAACAAACATTTGAGCCATGCTATGGAATAACGAGCTTCAATGCATGTGAGTAAAGTGTCGTCCAACATTTGCCAGCGCAAGCAATACACTGGCTAACCTGACGGCTAACAGTTTCGGCTTTTATGGCATCATGTTCGTTTAAAGAAAGTCTCTTCTAAAACAGACTGTACAAGTGCAAAAACTATCCTGGAAATACTTTTGACACATGCATTAAACCCAGTTTTCACAGGCCACGACTCATTTATAAGTTACATATTAAAGCATGATGTACCTTATACAACATTTAGGTTGTTTATTTTTCATAATTAATAACACCTGAAATTTATCACATTGCATATAATTATTATGCAAGTAAGATATCTATCTGCCCCTGCGAAATGTTGTTCTGCAGTTCACGAATAATTCGTGAACAGTTCATGAACTGTTCGTGAACTGAGTTCATGAATTGTTCACGAATAGTTCGTGAACAGAAAATGAGCCATGTCTGTGAAAAGTTCTTGAAATTTTAGTTCATGAACTGTTCATGAACACTAATGGCATGAAGTGTTCATGAAATATTCTTGAAACCTAATGGCATGAAGTGTTCATGAACTATTCTTGAACCCTTATGGCATGAAGTGTTCATGAACTATTCTTGAACCTGTGTGGCATGAAGTGTTCATGAACTATTCTTGAACCAATATGGCATGAAATGTTCATGAACTATTCATGACCATCAATGGCATGAAGTGTTCTTGAACAGTTCATGAACAACACAGTTCTTGAAAAATTCTTCAGGGTTTTGCTGTTCACAAACAGTTCATGAACATTTTCCTTCTATTTTTCAATGGCTCATTTTCTGTTCACGAACTGTAAGTGAATAGTTCATGAACCATAGTTCTTCAAGAGTTCATGAACTGAGGTGGCATGAAGTGTTCATGAACTATTCATGAACAAGAATTTGTCAATTTATGCAAAGGTTATCATAAGTGTTACTAAAGCTCAACAAACAGGTCAGGGTAAGAAGAAACAAGTCTTGTATTAGCACTTAACATATTGATAGCAACATATAACAATAATTTAAATATAACACTAATAACTGAGATACAAGTGGTTTGATAATACTCTTTAAATTTCATAATACAACTTTGCACTATATGTTCATGAATAATTCATGTATTGAAAAGATTATGAATAGTCTCATTTTCAGTTCAAGAATCATTTACTAATCAATGGTTTCCCTGAAATGGTTACACTTACAGTGCCAAAGAACTTGAAATGGAACCAATGGCTGATCAGTTCAGCCGGTAATTTATTAAAGACTTACATTTTCAAATATAACATAAACCATGTGCCTTCCGTTTCAACTTCCTGTGCACACAATATTCTTTCTTTGTAAAAACAGCAATGCAATGTGCATTGAGTTCTTGATATCATCTTAAACTGTTCTTGAAATAAGATGTCCTAAAAACGTTCTTAAACTTGTCTTTTAAGTCTTCCAAGACCAATGACAGATCCTTTTAAGAACATATTGGATTCATAAAAAGTCCATCATACATTCAAAAACATTGTGTAGACCTGTTTAAGAACATCAGAAGGAAACATGTTGTTCAAAAAAGTTCTTAAAGTGTTCAAGAATAGTTTAAGAGTAATTCAAGAACAGGAAAGGTCCTTAAAAAGTTATTGAAGTGTTCCTGAAGGCAGTTATTGAACAGTTCTTGTACAAATGTTCTTAAAATTCTCTAGAACAGGTCAAGAACTCTAACTTACAGTGGTGAAAGTACTATGCATATTCATACTAACTTCACAGGTTTCACAAATCTACAAGATTTGTATGCTAAACATTTCAATATTACTTTCAAAAATATGTATGAAACATCTAGCACAAAGGAATTCATGAATTATTCATGATGGATCCTTAAAGTCTGTCTCAGAAAAGTCATTAGAAATACTTGTGCATGAAATGTTCATCACTAAGTATTTATGGTTAGATGAAGAACTGTTCATGAACTTTGAAATGTTCAACAATAATTCATAAACAGTTCATGAACATGTCTTAAGAACAGTTCATGTCCAAAAGTTCATGAACCAAGCTCAGGAACTTTTTCAGAACCGTTCATGAACAGTTCTTGATTGGCTTGAAGTGTTCATGAAATCATGAACAACATTTCGCCGGGGTGTTATGTTAATTAAGTTGCTAAATTATGCAAATGAATCTGTCTCCGGCTATTAGATAAAACAATCTAAACATATTATGCTTCATTTCTCAAGCAATCAACACCTTTTACTCCAAATAGGGTATACTAAATTAATTTTATGATGTGTTTAATCTTGCGCGAAGGATTGCAATACTTTTAAGTGAGGTCACATTTCCACTGCTGGAAAGGGAACAACAATTATAGATTCCAAAACATACTTGAGCACAGAATGCAATACAGAAGTAATTACTTACAAGGGCTGTTTGTAAAACATGCATGCCCCCCAAATGGACAGTCAGTTGTTACAAAGTGGCAGCCATTGTGTGAATACGTTAGAGTATGACTGGCAACTTAAAGAAGAATTGCTCGCGTGACTCCTGGAGTTGCTAATGTCCCCATGAACTTTCCTGATCCTAACCCTAAGCATTATGAGTTATCATCTGGAAACCATTTTACTGTTTCAAGTCAGTGTGACCTTGACCTTTGACCTAGAGTACTGAAAATCGATAGGGGTCATCTGTCAGTCATGACCAATGTCCCAATGAACTTTCCTGATCCCAAGCTTAAGCGTTCTTGAGATTTCATCCGGAAACCATTTTATGCTTCAGGTCACTGTGACCTTGAACTTTGACCTAGAATCCTGAAAATCGAAAGGGGTCATCTGTAGGTCTTGACAAATGTCCTCATGAATTTTCCTGATCCTAACCCTAAGCATTCGTGAGTTATCATCAGAAAACCATTTTACTGTTTCAAGTCACAGTGACCTTGACCTCTGCCCTCGAGTACTGAAAATCAATAGTGGTCATCTGTTTGAGTTATGACCAATGTCCCTATGAACTTTCCTGATCCCAGGCTTAAGCGTTCTTAAGTTATCATCAAGAAACCATTTTATTGTTTCGAGACACTGTGACCTTGGACTTTGACCTAGTGACCTAAAAGTCAATAGGGGTCATCTGCCGGTCATGACCAATGTCCCTATGAAATTTCCTGATCCCAGGCTTAAGCGTTCTTGAGTTATCATCAGGAAACCATTTTACTGCTTCAAGTCACTGTGACCTTGAACTTTGACCTAGTGACCTGAAAATCAATAGGGGTCATCTGTCAGTCATGACCAATGTCCCGATGACCTTTCCTGATCCCAGACTTAAGGTTTCTTGAGTTATCATCCGGAAACCATTTTAATGCTTTGAGTCACTGTGACCTAGAACTTTGACCTAGTGACCTGAAAATCAATAGGGGTCATCTGGCAGTCATGACCAATGTCCCTTTGAACTTTTCTGAATCCGGGCCTAAGCGTTCTTGATTTATCATCCGGAAACCATTTTACTGCTTCAGGTCACTGTGACCTTGAACTTTGACCTAGAGTCCTGAAAATCAATAGAAGTCGTCTGTCGGTCATGACCAATGTCCCCATGAACTTTCCTGATCCTAGACCTAAGTATTCTTTAGTTATCATCCATAAACCATTTTACTGTTTTAAGTCACTGTGACCTTGACCTTTGACCTAGAGTCCTGAAAATCAATAGGGGTCATCTGTCAGTCATAAACAATGTCCCTATGAACTTTCCTGATTTAAGGCTTAAGCGTTCTTGAGTTATCATCCCCAAACCATTTTACTGTTTCGAGTTACTGTGACCAAGATCTTTGGCTGAAAATCAATAGGGGTCATCTGCCAGTCATGATCTATGTACCTATGAACTTTCCTGATCCCAGGCCTAAGCGTTGAGTTATCATCTGCAGACCATTTGGTGGACGGACCGACCCACGGACCGACAAACAAACCGACAGACCGACCGACATGTGCAAAACAATATACCCCCTCTTCTTCGAGGGGGGGGCATAAATATGAGAGCATAACCTTTAAGTACAAACGCTCTGGTGCTGACAATCTTCTAAATATAAAGGGGCACACACAAACTGTTTTGATGTCAAGAATGGAGTTTGAAACTGTTCTATCACTCAAGCCTTTTCATTAGAGATAAAATTTATCATGCTGAACACGCAGTTAATATCATTGCAAACCGCACTGTAGTATCCCTTTTCATACCCTATTCGTCACCAAAATAGAAGGTCAATTGAAATAACTATTAAAGTATTATGTAATAATTGTTTGTACATTGCACGTTTTCTATTTTGCAAAGTTTCTGGTCAACCATCGGGGCGGTGGGGGGGGGGGGGAGGATGTAATTGGATGCTTACAAAGGTCAGCTAAGGTGAAAAGCTGAATTGTATAGCATGGACATGGTCAGCAGAACTTCGCCTTGCCATGAGTCAATTGTCAAATGTACTACATAAAACAAGTCTGAGGCGCAGACCCAGAAGCCTTTTCTCTTGTAAGTGATCATGTTGTATACACGTTCAACTACATATCTGTGGCCATTCTGTAAACAGGGCTGAGTGGGTTTAGGCAGACTTGAAAGTGTTGGGTCCAGCAAGCTATGCAATGATTATCAGATTATCATCTTGAACAAACATACAAACCCTCCTATGTAATTCGATAGTGGGTAAACAGGGCTGAGTTGGGGTTGGCAGACTTGAAAGAGTTAGGTCCGACAAGCTGGGTAATGATTAACATCATCATCATCATCATCAACAAACATTCAAACCCAGGTAGGTCATTGGAAAGTGGGTTAACAGGGCTGTGGGAAAACAAGGAGTCAGGATAAACAGGTAAGTCCTTCAGCTGACAAATGAATTTAGGCCAATTTCTTTCCAACATACATTCATTTGTATTATTTATTTTAATTTTACTTGGGGGAGGGGGGGGGGGGGAATTAGTTGTAAAATGCAGACTTTTTTATCAATGCCTGCTCTTTGTAATTGTCAGATAATCTTGGAGATTTTATATCTGATCTACATGTTCTAAAATATTATGTTTGACCAGACATTATTACAACCTGAGCCATTTAATGTTTGCTTTACTTGTAAATGCAGGTTGCTTTTTCTCTGATACATTTCAGAGATCTGTTAGCATCTTTATTTATGAAACTTCCTATTAAGACGTCCTCTTCTGTTTTAGACAACGAATGATAAACTTGACCAGAAATAAATCTAAAAACATTTACCCATTTATGCCTAGTGGACTCTCCCATCCTTTTAAATTGGATCAATTAATTTCCAAAATTCGGGATGTGTAGTACATTTATTTCTATATTTAGACTTTTTCTAACAGAAATTCATTTAAGCAAACAGCACTTACCCTGATGAGACGCGGCATCATGCGGCGCCTCATCTGGGTCTACGCTGTTTGCCAAGGCCTTTTTTCTAGACGGTAGGCATACCTGGCTTAAGGAAAGGATTAGTTTGTTTACAACCAAAGTTTATTAAAATGTTTGAATGGCTTTGTTCAGTTCCGAAAATATCCTTATTGTTGGTTAAATAATTTATGTTATTTTAATACTATGAAACATCTAATGTATTAGTTTTATTTAGGGTTATTTATTATTTCATGTCAATCAAATAAAATGAACACTATTATAAATAATTGTTTCACCCAGTGGAGAGCCGTTGTTACTCATGGAAGCTAAAAGCTGCAACCACCATAGTATGTTAAAATGAATACTCATAAGCCCATTCTGGCTTTTACACAACCCTTGATTTTCATGTCCCCAGTCTTTTATGATATTGATGGGTGGGACCTGGATTCAGATTCCAGATTTTAAATATTAGTGTGTATCATCAAGCCTGCATGCTCCTGAGGACTCCCCTATGGCTTGGTGCCATATGCCCCTGTTATTAGTCTCTGGGTGGAATTCGAAGATAAAACTTGTACATAAATACAAGGAAATCACTTGGAACAGGCCTCCAATTTCACATTGGCATAACACATAACTGTGGAGATTACAGGCCAAAAGTAGGGTTTGCACCTCTAGAAAGACAAGTTAATGAATTTTTATGAAACATTATGTATCCCAAAGTCGTACAATATGTCTTCTGGTAAAGGATGGAGTGGAGCAGAATACTATGATGATAGTGTTATTGCATACCTTACCATGTACTGGGGTTACCAAATCTGATTAAAGACAACATTGTTAGATCATAAGGCCAATTTTTTCATTTTTTCGGTGCAGCTGTTTAACACAACTTTACACATGAAATAACCTTTAAATAACATCCAAGAAGACCCAAATGAATACATTTGAATCGTTCATTGGCGGCTGATTGGAGAGACATCCTCCAGAACTTTGGCCACAACACTTCCTCAGTGTACAGAGTATTATTTGATGACTTCCCTGTCAAGAAATCATCAGGTCTCCTCCTTTGGTCATGCTCAAGTGAGGCCTGTATTGCTGTTTAATTTGCCAGAACCTCACGAATCCATGTTCCAACCATCAGTAGCTGGTATACAAGCATACTGACCCAGGTATGAAAGGCATGGCAGACATCTAACCCATTTTCTGGACATGTTTCTTTTGAAAGCTTTAACATTTTAAGTAAAAAATTTTTAAGAATGTAATTTTAAAGTTCTCTAAAAATCTTCAAGAGGCTGTGACATTTTTAACATTCCTGATTTGTGGAAGACTTTAAAACTGTAGTGAAATTTATCTTGTCTTGGAGAAGACTGTAAAATCATTTATATTTGTTGGTATAAATTTTTGTGGTTTTGCAAGTAATGACTTTTTTGTGGACAGGTTAATTTGTTGATTTTGAAAAAAAAATTAGGAATTTGCGTCGGTCATTTTCCAATTTGTTTGCGTTTAAAATCATGATGTCAACCCACAAAGTTAATGTCTCACAACTAATATAGTATGTTTTATGTGACAACCTGAAGTTTATATAGGACAAAACACATTCATTAAAAACACCATGACCTACAGTAATTCAACAATATATATATAGCTCAAATTTGTGTGACATTAACGTTTGATATTTACATACGCAGAAGTTTCAATGTCACAAACACCAAATACTGTTAGCCATGTTAATAACTTCATTTTACAACTCTGTAACATCCGGCAATTAATTCAATACTTGTAACCAAGGCATAATGAACTTGTAATTAAAACAGGTGTCATGGTAAGAGTTTTCCTAATATTTTCTGAGGAATGCTTTTAGCAGAAACCCTGTCAAAGACCAATAACATGCCAACATGGATGAAATACATGCACATGGCATGTGGGAGTTCCATTGACCATAACTCTGGTAACAAAGTCTTAATCATTTAAGTACAAGAAGTTAACTACTTAAATATAGCTTGACAATATTTAAACCAGGCATTGACGTGAATGGCATAATTGGCATAAATTATGCACTTGGATTGTTTCCTTTATTTGCATTCGGTTTTGTTCATGCACATTTTTGCGCAAATTGAGCTATGCAATAACAGTATGTGTAATGAGGTAGGCTTTAAATCGCTTTCATCACAAAAACTAATATTTTCAGTTTGACAATATTTTTAAATTTATTCAGGGCTCAACATTAATGGTTGTCCGATTGCCCCTGGCAAGTAAAAGTTGGGTCCGGGCAAGTTATTTTATAATCTAGTTGTCCGCCAGGGCAAGTGCAAAAAACCACAAAGAAACACATGTGTTTCTGTGATTAAATAGTACAAATAATCACAAACGATTTTCCTAATGCACAAATTTTCCTCAGCAATTGTTGTTTGCGGAAGTCAGAACTAAATACACATGGTGCGCATGCATTTCCAAACTTATTTTAAGAAATGCCGTAAATGGCTTGGGATTCCAAACATCTGCTTTCAAATGCTATTGTGTTTATCTTTTTTATTAGGTTCTATTCAGTTACAAAAAACATCTTTGTCTGACACGAAGAAAACTACTTAAATTATATAACTATATAAAAACAACAACAAATAGCTTCGGTATATATATTTCATTTTTTGCGATATACATTTTCAACAATCTTTTGCTTTACGTCAATTGACATTTTGTTATGGTTCACATGTTGTTTACAGTACTGTTAGCAGACGAGAAATTTCTAGTTAATATTTTAATTTATAGCTTCGGCTTTACAAGTAACTGTAAGTCTCTGCACAATCCAATGAAAAATGCACAGAAAAATCATCTGAAAGTGCCAAAAAAAAGTATTAATTGAAGCGAAAACGCAACTTTTTACCAAAATGGATAAGTGAGACTTAAAGACGTGGAGGAGAATGACTAATTATTTCATTAATAATCAAACATTGGCACATTTAGACTATAATTAGACTTTAATTGCTGTAATCATTTTGTTAAATATGCATGAGGTTTACTGAGTTAATGAGATATTTCATGTTTGGACAAGTGGCTTTACGTTCAGGGCAAGTAGATTTTTTAAGTACTTGCCTGGCAAGTTGGTATTTAGGTTAATGTCGAGCCTTGATATTTTAGCCGCATCATGTGAAAATTGGTCTTATGCCATATACAGCGTAGCGTATGAAACCTGCATCAAAAGGGCATTGAAGTGGCCATGAGATAGTCATAGAGATAATAAGTTGCACATTGAGATAAATGGCGTTACCCTTCTGGCCTGATATATACGTTGTGTTACCCTTCTGGCCTGATATATACGTTGTGTTACCCTTCTGGCCTGATATATACGTTGTGTTACCCTTCTGGCCTGATATATACGTTGTGTTACCCTTCTGGCCTGATATATACGTTGTGTTACCCTTCTGGCCTGATATATACGTTGTGTTACCATTCTGGCCTGATATATATGTTGTGTTACCCTTCTGACCTGATATATACGTTGTGTTACCCTTCTGGCCTGATATATACGTTGTGTTACCCTTCTGGCCTGATATATACCTTGTGTTACCCTTCTGGCCTGATATATACGTTGTGTTACCCTTCTGGCCTGATATATACCTTGTGTTACCCTTCTGGCCTGATATATACGTTACCCTTCTTGCCTGATATATACCTTGTGTAAAGTCTTGACCTGGGTCTATCAGCTTACAAGAAATATCAAAAATATCTCCAATCTAAAAATATATATTGTTCATCTCCAACATTATTGTCTTTAATTTCCTAGGTAGCATTGTCATTGATGTTTACATGAAATTATTCATTTGGCAGATAATTAAGCCAATATTATCTTCTGGTTTAGAAATTAATGTGTAGACCAAACTTTATTTTAATAATTATATAATATCTTTTAATTTCAATCAATAAACATCAACAATTTTAATATAAAATGTTGTATATTTTATCTTGAAATGCAAATGTATTTAATTGGTGTCGCACTGAAGTGCGGCAACTTAAGTATGTAATACGTTTTTGTTTCGCTTATGGGAGGAGAAGTTATTTTACGGATCAATGTATATATTTTTGTTGTCAATATATCTTGAATAGTGGTGATTTTTTGTGTAAATTAGTGTAAATAAGTATTGCATTTGTGCCTATTACATTTACTACAACATTAATTGCCAATAATGCAAAGCTAATTCTTTTAATTAATAACTGATCACAGGGACTGGGTGATATTAAAAGATCACAGGGACTTGGCAAATACGCGAACTGGTGAAACTTTCTGGTTTTGTATAAAAACAAAACTTCTTTGTTCCACTATCCTAGCAACCACCTAGTTTCTTATAAAGGCGCTATAGAGCGCAAAGCTCGACACGTATTATTAATTGTAAAAATGAGTCTTGATAAAGGAAGCAGCCGCTTATCAATGAGGAGCACCATCACAGCACCCCAGTCTCATTACTATCTAGTCCTCCTATAGGTTGTTTTTTTTAAGAACCACATATAGAAGGCCGCAGGCCTGACCGGTATCTTGCCAGTGGTATGGACCCTTTGGTATGGACCTTTAAGCCCGCTCACTATCCAGCGTTTAAACTTCCGGGTTAACATTTAAACCGACTATTAATAGCTTAATAATATCTTAGTTAGAAGGTGATTTTTCAAGCGGTTCCGTAGTGTAGTGGTTACACGCTCGCTTCACATGTGAGAGGCCCAAGGTTCGAGCCCCAGTAGAATCAAATTATTTTATTTGTGTTCTAGGTTAACTTTTTGTTTTGATGTAGACATTTTAGTTTAAATAAATATGCTGTTTTATTGTAACCATTTTTTGTTTTTATTATGCCAATGAAATATATGTGTGAGAGGGTGGGGGGGGGGTTCGTAAACACATTAAAACTATTACAGTGTTTTCATATCAAGGAGTACTCAACCCCTATCATAAATGAGCAACGTAAGAATAAGTTCAGAATCATCTCCCCTTGAAGCTGAGAAAAATATGAAATTACGCTTACAAGATGAAGCAGATTTTTTAAAACCTGTACACAGTTCTGTTCCATTAATGAAAACTGCACACGGATGCCAGTAAAAAAAAGGAAACCAATGTAAATAAAATGAACTATGAAATATTTGGGGGTTACAACACAAAATCATAGATAATGGTTATTTGGGGGTTATAACACAACATCATAGATAATGGTTATTTGGGAGTTATAACACAAAATCATAGATAATGGTAATATACCAGTATCTTTTTCTATTTTGTTTAAAATAATCGGCCAATATATTTATATTTACAGTAAAAAAATCGTTCCATGTAACTTCATTGAGTGCCTTTTACACTGAAAATTCCCGACGCACTTTGATGCTTTGCATCAATACTTATCTTGTACATCAATGTTATACATTTTACATGTACACATTTCATTGAGCCAATCATATATTTTGAATAAAGGATGATCAAATTGAAACATGCAAAATTGCAATGTGGTCGACAAAGAATCTATGCAATTGGCAGCAGCCAACAGTATGCACCCAAATTTCAATTGCATCAAACTTTTTCACCATAAAATTTATTCAATGTAATAATGGCAAACATCATTAGTGCAGCTAATTGCCTCCTGTTCAAGTGGTGTGAGGTTAACAAACACCATAAAGTTACTAATGTAGCGTCAGACATTTATGAAGATTCAATTACCACGTAACAAACGTGTTTTACAACTTGCCCTTCTTTTGAAAAATTTGACTAAAAATGGAGCTCCAGTAAATCTTAAATGTCGCCTTGTGCTTCTAGTAAGGTTAGACCACACATTGGCCCGTACAACGGATTATGATTCAACTGTGATGAATTTGATCACCATTGAACCAAAATGAGGCTACTTAAAAAACTATTGAGTTGTCATATTTATATGCTATGGATACAAAGTTCATGATTAATTTTATTTATACTACTAGTTTTTACTTGACAATAAAAACAGATAACAATATTTTTATTTTAAGTAATTAGAACAAAAGGCTACTCAGTTTGCCAATCACTACAAAAACAATGATTAAGCTGTCTGTTGGTCAGTTAATCTATATTAGAAAATTATTTAAATGATTACAGAAAAATATCACAGACTTTTCATGGCCTTTCATTATGTGCGTTCTTAGAAGATATAAGCCGTGTTTGTAACAAGGGGGATAATACATGTGCGTAAAATGTCATCCCAGATTAGCTTGTGCAGTCTGCACACGCTAATCAGGGATGACAATTTCCATCTAAACTGGATTTTTGCTATGAAAATAAAATAAAGAGTCGTCCCCCTGATTAGCCTGCGCGGACTGCACAGCCCTGTTTAAGCAGAGCGTGGCTCAGATAAATTATTACAGAAGCTGTCATAAAATTCTCTTGACCTTTCTAAGTGCGAACTAAAAAGTTATAAATTATGGTAGACAATTCAGCAGTGTCTTGCAATAATAGACATGTGTCAAACCCAGCTTAAAAACTGCGAAATTTGATCTGACTTTTGTGACATTAGCAGGTAACATTTGACAAGCTTTGAGCAAGGCTTGATTCATTGGATCTCCATATTATGTGAAGTACTGTAGAATGGTTGAAAAATGTGAATAACTCATTAACATCCACATTAAGAAATAAGATACTGACTTTGTGTGGTAATTGTTGTCGTAATCTCTAAATCCCCCATTTATGCCTCCAGATTTGGTATCAACATGTTATATAAATTGATGTAAAAAAAAGTTCAATCACTTCTGTAATAACATCCAGTAGCAAAAAACACAACACTACACCATTAATAAGCCATCTGGTTAAGTCTTGAGTTTAAGATAAAATCGGAATGATCCGATTAATACACATACTAACCACATAAGTGATATCTTTATATTTTATCTCACTTTCATCCACATTTTAATACAGTTTCAATTAAATTTACATGCCATACTTAGAGCATCACAGGACATTTTATTTTCTCTAAACCTGGATTAAAAATATTACAATAAAATTACTAGTCACATTAAACTGTATGTTCCAATACTAATCTTACTTTTTATTGGCAATATATATATATATATATACTATTAAAATATATCATATACAAATTAACCTACATTAACTGTTTTATTAAGAAAACCAGCTACACTAGTCAAATAAGAAAAAGCATTATGTATAATCACAAAATTTCAATAACAAAACGCCAGGTTAAAAAAGCCGAAAATCAAGGTTCTCCCAAAAAGTAATGAATCTACAGTACAGCAGTTGAATCACAACCGTTAAAGGGGCCTTTTCACAGATTTTGGCATTTTTTAACTTATTCATTAAATGCTTTATATTGATAAATGTAAACATTGGATCGTAAAAGCTCCAGTAAAAAATCAAGAATAAAATTAAAAAAAAGGAAAAGAACATTGCCCGGAGCAGGTTTCGAACCAGTGACCCCTGGAGTCCTGCCAGAGTCCTGAAGTAAAAACGCTCTTACCTACTGAGCTATTCCGCCGAGTACACATACTACACGTATTTTATACCCTATATAAGCAATCTTCGTAGTTTCACAAAATTTAACGACAAAAACAGAACTCTCCAAATTATTCAATCGTTTCGCGTTGCAACGCTTTATAATTTTTAGGTTTTAAAATCGTCAAAAGATGCATATAATGGCTATATTAGAGCATGGTAAATGTTCAGTATTACTGTTTCCTCACAAATATCATAACCAAAACGAAACTTTGCGAATCTGAAACAACTTTTTTCAATTTTGTCAATTTACCAAAGCGTGAAAAGATCCCTTTAAGACCCTTTGTTTTATTTTCCAATACATGTGAACCAATTAATCTGTATTAGACAAAGCAATAATTAATTAAGCCTGATTACACCTCCATGAAAACTCATAAATCACCTGAAGGGGAGGGGGAGTAAAACACTAAACAACACCTGAGATGGCAGTAATAATAGTCAATTATGATTACCAGGTATGTCCTTTTTGATTGGATATGCAAACTTTTCTACCACTTATATTGTTGTTGTTATTGTTTTTGTATGTACATTTCCATGTAAGGATACATAATTTTGAGTCAAAGAGGGTGGTATTAATATGTTTTTTGTGAAATGGTGAACACCTTAATTTTGTCACTAAGATGTTGCTATACAAATGTCAGAATAATCAAATAATTATCATTAAAAACAGCAATATCAAATTATGCCTCGTTTTGGGGGAAAACTGAGCTTATTGCAATTGAGCATAAAGTTCTGCTTTCACACAATTTTTCATTTAAACCAATATTCTCTTAAATAAAAATCCAGTTTAGAATGGAACATGTCATACCTATTTAGAATGTGTAGAATGCACAGGCTAATCTAAGGCAAATTTTACACACATGCATTAAGCCCAATTTTCCCAGAACAAGGCTCAATTATACCACAGACCAAGCTGTTGCTGTTCCCTCTATAGCATTAAGCCCAATTTTCCCAGAACAAGGCTCAATTATACCACAGACCAAGCTGTTGCTGTTCCCTCTATAGCATTAAGCCCAATTTTCCCAGAACAAGGCTCAATTATACCACAGACCAAGCTGTTGCTGTTCCCTCTATAGCATTAAGCCCAATTTCCCAGAACAAGGCTCAATTATACCACAGACCAAGCTGTTGCTGTTCCCTCTATAGCATTAAGCCCAGTTTTCCCAGAACAAGGCTCAATTATACCACAGACCAAGCTGTTGCTGTTCCCTCTATAGCATTAAGCCCATTTATCCCAGAACAATGGCTCAATTACACCACAGACCAAGCTGTTGCTGTTCCCTCTATAGCATTAAGCCCATTTATCCCAGAACAATGCTCAATTACACCACAGACCAAGCTGTTGCTGTTCCCTCTATAGCATTAAGCCCATTTATCCCAGAACAAGGCTCAATTACACCACAGACCAAGCTGTTGCTGTTCCCTCTATAGCATTAAGCCCATTTATCCCAGAACAAGGCTCAATTTCACCACAGACCAAGCTGTTGCTGCTCCCTCTATAGCATTAAGCCCATTTATCACAGAACAAGGCTCAATTACACCACAGACCAAGCTGTTGCTGTTCCCTGTAAAGCATTAAGCCCATTTATCCCAGAACAAGGCTCAATTACACCACAAACCAAGCTGTTGCTGTTCCCTGTATAACATTAAGTCCATTTATCCCAGAACAAGGCTCAATTTCACCACAGACCAAGCTGTTGCTGTTCCCTGTATAGCTTTTAGGGCAGCTGTGTTATTTATTTTCAACATTATCATTACGGTACTAAAGCTATAAATGCCTGATAATTATCCCTTGAATACAATTTGTATAAATTAATATCAAATTCTTTATACTAGAAGTAAACTTAATTCTTCATTCTTTACATTTCAATAACTTATTACAATTTGTCTGTTGTATATTTTAACTAAATCCATCCAAATATTTGAACACATTTTACCCCAAAGATAAATATGTACAAAGAAAACAAACTGAAATGACCTAATGTACTCAAAGACTTTTCATCATTGATCTTCTGTATAGACCAATTAAAAACAGGCTCTTTGACAAAAGCATGCAAACACAATTGACAAGGACTGAATATTGTAAATAATTTATAAAGAAATGGCGTAACATAAACAAATTTAAAATTGCATTATTATGCTTTGCAATGAATAGAGTATTTAAGAAGATACTTTTAGAGATAAAACTATAATCGCGAATTCTTTCATTATGTCAAAGTGACCGCAGTAGGTTTGTATTCAAATTTATCTAACATTGGCCTATGATAAATATTATTTTTAGGAAATGGATTATAAAATAACCTGTACTACTAAATTAACTCAATTTTACTGCACTCTGTACATTTTTTGTACTTATTTTGTATTCATTATATCAAACACTTTGTTACAAATCCTCCAAAATAAATTATCAGGATTTTTTGTTACATTTATATTTAAGGCTGCTAGGATATGTCACATAAATGTATGTTATTTAATGAGATTTGAACAGTTTAAATTACGGTATCTCCTGAATATCTGTTGATAAAATACACCAGTTTGGCGCTTAAACCCTGTTAGGCAGTTTATTTATCCATTTATTAAATCAGAGACCTGTGTTAATGTAGGGCTTTACTAATTATCAAATTATTACTGAAAGGTCCATCATACTTCATCAGCATTTGTTATGTAATTGTCAACAATCAACATCTGCGTTATATCTTCAGTGCACTTCATGTTATAAGTTGGTATCGTTTTCATTAATTACATGAAATCATTTAATAAATGATGAGTTCATTGAAATACTAAATAAGTTTTTTATTATTACACAGGGCTAAAATTGTCAAATAAACAGAGTGCTGCTGTGCTGAATTAACCCTTTCCCACTCAGACGCAAAGTGAAAATGTGCAGACAGCATAAATCCACCTGCGAGTAACTCGCAGTCTGTTCAGGTTTTGTGCTGTTTGCTGCTCATCAGTATCTAAGAGTTAGAAACAAAGCCTTTAAATTTTGAATCCATTAAGAAAGGTCTTTAATTAAATTTAACTTTCTGAGGGACTACAAATGCGTCAAAATAGGTATTTACATGTTAGTGGTAAAGGGTTAAATGAAATTTAGCCAGTCTCTGGGAAAACCAGGCTTAATGCATGTACATATAGTGTCGTCCTTACCTCTTTTATGGAATTTTTCATATAAAGTTAGTCTCTTCTAAAGGAAAATCCAGTTTTGGTGGAAAATGTTGTCCCAGTGCAGAATGCACAGGATAATATTGGAAAATGTTGTCCCAGTGCAGAATGCACAGGATAATATTGGAAAATGTTGTCCCAGTGCAGAATGCACAGGATAATCTTGGAAAATGTTGTCCCAGTGCAGAATGCACAGGATAATCTTGGAAAATGTTGTCCCAGTGCAGAATGCACAGGATAATATTGGAAAATGTTGTCCCAGTGCAGAATGCACAGGATAATCTTGGAAAATACTTTACGCTCATGCATTCAGCCAATTTCTTTCACAGGAGAAAAATGAATTACCAGAACAAAAGTTTGGAAGGAATAATGAATGTAAGAAGCAAAAGCTGGAAAGGCCTATTCTATATTGTGATTGAGAAATGTTAATTCCATCGGTGGTGGTGCGTTGGTCGAGTGGTAACACTCTGGTCTACCATTTCAGAGGTCCCCGGTTCAAATCCCGGCCTGGGCACTGGAAATTTCAGAAATGCTTCAAGTGTTACCCACCCAACTAGAGATGTACTGGTATGAAACCCAGGTAATTCTCGCGTGTATCAGTGCTATACACTGAGCACGTAAAAGAACCAAGGTATCTATTCGCAAAGAGCTAGGGTATCGCACCCGGATTCCTTGTATCCCAATACTGTCTCTTCTGCTTGCTGTCTCTTCAGCAAAACCAAAGGACCCCATTGGAAATAAGTGCTTGCACTTTCATGGGTTATCCTTGACCGCAAGGTCAAAATAAATACATACAATACATCTAAATAGCCTAAAAAAGTAAAAACATTCTTGATATGCCATTGTTGCAAATGAATATTTTGTGTTTGTGTTGGGAATAATGTGTGCTGCTTCTACAAAATGATTTATTTTCAATGTGTGTAAAAGATGGACATGAACAGATTGTTGCAAATTATGAATCACAAAACAGTAGAAAGTAGACACTACAAAACGATTCAGAACTTCATGAGATGTGAAGTGTGAATAATGACTTCTCATCTTATCACTAATACCCTGTTTTCTACTATTATTGAACCACATGGCAGCTAGGGGGTCTGAAGCTCAATCTTCAGGAACTTTAAAATATGAATGTGTTTGTTAAAGCTCTGAATACACATGGGACCTGGAAGATAGGTTTAAGTCTAGTCCAACATGACCTTTAGGTCACCGGAGTATATCGGTGACCTGGCATAAGTGGTCGTTATTGTTCTTCAAAACAAAGAACATCCGTTTTGATAACACCCGAGTATAACGGTCACCTGCCATTAATCGGCCAGCAGCCAGTTTATTTCACACTAAAAGCCATTTTTTACCCGTGTGTTGAGCAGTCGCAAGGAAGTCATTGCAAGATGCCATGACTCCAATGGATCTGGATGTTTGTCAATGTGCTGGAACCTTTTTCAATTTAAATCTTGTTTCACATACTATGTTTTATATTTGCCAAAGATTTGAACTGCTTTTGCTTAAAATAAGCTCGAAACGGCTCTCGCATGGCCCGCTCGATAAAGACATTTACACATTTTTCGCATCTCCTCAGTTACATGGAATCTAATTATCACATCTTAATCACTAGGGGCATGCATGGTATCTTTACAAATATCACAAATCATTTTCCACTACCCAACTGTATCTGATAATAACACTACTGTAGGGTATGGGTTTTTAATGAGACAGGATCACCAATATTGCAAGACAAACAGCATGAGATCTACTTAACAGTTTAACCAGACTCACTTATTTATTACACAAATGCTTTGCAATTTAACTAGTTTCTGGGGATTTTGTAAATATTAATTATGTCTTATCAATTTGCAGAGAATGGTACAAGCAGCCACACTAAGACGAACAAAAGATGAATGTGAAAGAAGCATGATACAAGTTTTGGTTATATTTTAACAATTTGTAATATAAATAATTCAGGATATTGTAAACACATAGATAAGAAGATGTCAGTGTGATCATAAAAAATGTTCAGTTTAAAAGGTGTTCCACTGTAACATAAAATTGAATTGAAGCATGTCTACTCCAATGTCATCCCCAACAATAACAATAACCTGCACAGGCATGTCTTACAAGTTATACATGTAGTATTCCTAAATCACACAGATTTAAGTTGTAATATAAAAAAACACTAAAATTTTAAATACAGTGACACAAGCAAATTTGCATTCATGTATTTACTAGACATATGAAGTTTCACAAGAACTTGCTTCTTCATGATAGTGCTGTAAGTTTAAAAATTCCAGGTCATTGATTGTATATGTATTCTAACTTAAATGGCAGAAATTCTTACAGCCTATTCATTGAATATCATATTTATTAACAATTGTTCAAAAGCAATTGACTCATTTCTCATTCAGAATGAGAACAAGAGTTCAATGTTCAGTAACAAATGTTCTGACTGTTACAGATATGTGTAGGAAATCACAGTTCCTATGGGGAGAACTGTAGCAACATAAACCAATTAGGTCTGAAATGGAGCACTTGGCCCTGATGGCTCATAGTGGCACACATACCTGTTGTCTGTGATACACACCAGAACCTGGGGCATCCATTCAATCTAACTGTTGTTAGTGTGGGCAACAGATTGAAAATGAATGACCACTCTATATTGTACACAAGCTTTCTTCCTGCAACTCTACAAAGTATTTCCCTCCCTTGGTGCAAAAAGGTACCATGTGATATTGAAATTAGAAGGCACATGGTACCTTTTTGCACCAATGGGGCGTCAGACTGATACTGCTTTTAAGCCCAGCTCTGGGAAAACATGGATTAATGCTCTGTCCACCTAGACTGGATTGAAACCAATTTTAAACGTAATATTCCATACAAGCCTGTGTGTACTGCACAGGCTAATCTGGGACAAAACTTTCTGCTTTATTTTTATTAAAGGAAGTCTCCTTTTAAGAAAAATCCATTCTACCGGTAGGCGGAAAGTTTTGTCCATGAACTTGTCCTCTTCTATGAACACTTAAATACATATTTTTTTCACTGACCTATTAATAACTGATGGCAATCAACAATGTTTACTGTTTTGAAAATTTTCATAATTATAATCATAAACCAGTCTAGTCAGTTGGTTACAGACTGACCAGGTCAGAACACAACTGAAGTTGGGGGACCATACTCATTTTTCAGACAGACTGACTGGTTCCATTCTCTTGCATAACATGGCTCCAGGAAATCTGTGTTTACCAGTCCACTATCAACTGATTAAATTGGTCAATTTTCTGCTGATACTTTCTTGGGAAGAAGTTAAACAAGGCATTGAGATTGAGAGAAAGAACCTGCATCTGCCAAACTCATGATATTTTAACAGTTTTACAGGAAATCAAGATAATATTTTCTAGCTGGTTATAACCTTTTTAAAAGCCTTGCAGACTTATTAAAGTATTTCAATTATGTCTCTTAACCTTTTCCCCCATAAGAATTGAAAATGGCCTTTGCAAGCAGCATAAAACCAGAACAGCCTGTGAGCAACTCCAGTCTGTTGTATGCTGTTTGCTGCTCATCAGTAACTAAGGGTTGAAAATAAACCCTTAAAACTTGAATTTAGCAAGAAAGGAATCGAAGTGGTTAAAGGTTAACTCAGTTGAGCTACCCATTAGCATGTTTGACTAAGGTTGGAAATTGTACTGTGATTTGTTGGAATGATAGAAGAATTTGAGCTGTGTCATGTAACAAACATGTATTTCCCCTGAGCCTGTTTCACTTTTTTTTTCAATAATAAAATGAAAATGTAGATAGATCCAAATCTTCAGAGTATCATTGTGACCTCTCCAATTTCATCTAATGGATTAATTAGATCTGTAACATCTACCTGAGATAATCTGAGAGGAATTAATCATATCAGAATAAACAAGGTATCTGTCTGTTATTTCCAGTCTCAATGATCTCTATGAATCAAGTGGCTAATACAAATTGAGCTAATTGGCAGTGATTACATCCAAATATCAGCCAGTGAACCCGGTTTAACCAACTAAACATTGTTCCAGGCATTCAAGTACACTGGTAACCTACCTAGCTTGATTATTCTTCAGAATGAAATTTATAGAACCAAATAAATGTGATTTCCTTTCAGTAGTAATGAATCTGGTCAAAATTAATTGATTTATAGTGACAAATATGGGTAAGAGGCTTACATAACAGTCTGGTAAGCATCCTCAGACAGTTATTGCCCTTGTTTATGAGGCTGCCATTTCAAGCTAAAAATGAAATTGACAGAATACATACTGTAGCTGTATATTTAACAAACTATTTATTTATATGTCTCATTAAATTATATTTTAGAATTGTTTTCTATATTTTTTTTATCATTTAATATGTTTCTATAAGTCTTTCATACAATTATGCCAAGCTTGCATTTTTTCAACAAGTTTAAATATTAACATCTCATATAAAATGAATTTGTAATTAATTAAAAATAAAATTGACTTTGTTATTTGTTCTTTAATGCCTTCAAAAGTTGCAACTTGTGGTACAATTTTTCCATTTAACATAATTGGCACTTATTGACAGATGATTATAATGGATGTACTATGCACAATCAGTAAAACCATAGTCTATTTTAAATTCATATTTCCCATATAAGGCTTATGAAACGGTAAACTGGTTTTATGTCTAAGCATCATAATCTTGATGTAAAAGCAAATGTTCAGTGTGAAGACATATTAACGCATTTAGCAGGTTGAAATTATGATAAAGTACATTAGTAATATAAAATGCCTGAAAATTTAGAGTCATTTATTATGGTTGAAAATCTTAATGTCCAAAATAGTAGTCATCAAAATGAATTTTTTGCTTAATATGTTGATGAACGAAAATTTAGTGTAACTTTTTAAGAGTGTCTGAAAACTTAAATAAATATGGTAACAGTATACCAAATGCATTTTCCTGTAGTTTTGACACATAATCTTTTCCTAACAAGCGAGACAGATGCACACAAAAAGTTATGTTTTAATGTGAAATAAAACCAAATTGCCTTCTGATCAATTCACCATAAACAAGGATTTGATTATTTTCAAAACATGGGAAAATGCCACAAAATTGCCAGTAAATCTTAATGACACAGAAGGCCCATCAAATTGGTGCATAATTGACACATTACAACACACTATCTGCAGAATCTTTATTGGAAGACCATAATTTAGGCAGCTCTATTCTGCAATCAAAGTGCTGACAGACACAAAACCAATTATACCTGATAGAAAAAAAAGAAAAACATATGAGCCTCGCTTTGAGAAAACTGGGTTGAATGCACGTGTACAAAGTGTCGTCCCAGATGAGGCTGTGCAGTCTGCACTATGCACGTGTACAAAGTGTCGTCCCAGATGAGGCTGTGCAGTCTGCACTATGCACGTGTACAAAGTGTCGTCCCAGATGAGGCTGTGCAGTCTGCACTATGCACGTGTACAAAGTGTCGTCCCAGATGAGGCTGTGCAGTCTGCACTATGCACGTGTACAAAGTGTCGACCCAGATGAGGCTGTGCAGTCTGCACTATGCACGTGTACAAAGTGTCGTCCCAGATGAGGCTGTGCAGTCTGCACTGTAGCTAATCAGGGACGACATTTTACCTTTGTAGTTTTTTTTTTGTTTAAGTGAATTCTATTTTTTTTTTTTTAATCCAGCCAAGACAGAAAATGTCCCTGATTTAAGTAGAATGTGCGGACTGCACAGGCTAATCTAGGACGACACTTTACACACTGATTTAAGCCCCATTTTTCTAGAACGCTGCTCATCTATTTTTAAGTGATTAAGGCCTTTAAAGATGGAGCTTTACACTTCTCTAGACCACTTATAAAGTTGACCAATACAAGTAATATTTTGCCAATCACTGATTGAATTGTTCATCATTTATTGTTTTATATTTCCGAGTGATAAAAAATAGGACATGGTTGCATAATCAAATCAGACAGTTGGAAAGAGAAATTAAACTGTTATAGGTGAATGGTAAACTATGAATGCAAGCTTATTTTGTTGTCACTATATTAGCTGCACTTTTTCTGTAGCAATTAAATCATATTCTGTCAAACTCATTTTAAAACATTTCCACAAATAATATCTGGGTCTGTCATTGCATTTCATGACACAGATGTAGAAGAAAAAGAATGATAAAACCCACCAATTAATATTCTGAGGTGAGGCTTCATTGCAACTATGCAACATAAAAAAACACAATCTGATAATAGACTGATGTATTTGCCCAAATAAAATCTAAATGATATAAACCAAATCGCTTCTTTTATTATAAAAACAAATTATTTTTATCAGAGAAAGAGCAGGGATTCAATCAGATACAAACACTCCCAGAGATTTCCCTGCAAAGAAATGCATGCAGTATTTGAAAAAAAACATATCACAGAGGAAGAATCAAGCACATTTATTCTGTGGGGCTTGTTTGATCAACCTTAGATAAATGCAGATACTGGGTTAACAATGTTCCACACTCATTGAAACAGAATTGGTGGTGGGCATATGGAACCAGAAACATGCAAAAAACATGAAACTTTTCAACATGTCAGGGTAGCACTGGCTGGATTCATACAAAACCCATTCATAGTAGTCTGAGTGAGTGAAAATAACTGGAAAATTGGCCTGTCTGAATTTGGCATCAATGGCCACTTTGTGTGAGTTCCATTTGAATGAACTCAGATTTTACAAGAAAGAGAACATCTGATTGAATAGTCACTAAAAAAAATTTCGGAATCAACTATAGTAATAATTTTGCAATTGAATATTATTTATTCTAGAATTATCTCATTTCAAGTTATTATGACTTATTATATGTATTATTAGTGACTAAATTCACATGTAAACTTTCCATACATAAATTTGAATATATAAATTGAATAATTTTAATATAACCATGACTTTGGAACGTAACATATTCTAATTGATAAGACTAAATTTTTTAAATACTGTCATTGACAGGGCCGAGAATTATATTAGGCCTACCAATTAGTTAAAACAATTAAAGCCCCTTTCCATGTGCCAGCCAGAATTCATTTATTTGATAAGACAGATATCACCCCACTTGTCTCTTTATATTACATTTTCCAACAGCTTAAGTCAAATTCCTTTCTCATTTGTTTCTTTTAATTTAACCCTACAGATGTATTTTAGACTAAATATTGGCAAAGTTAATTTAGTTTCACCAATAGATACCATATATAAATAATGACAATTATACCACTAATTATTTCTGTATTACATAACGAAAAAAAATTGTATGTGGCCTTATTTCAACATTTTATTTTTACTTTTCAGATCATTAAAGTAACAATACCATTTTATTTGATTATAATTGAAAATATCATCACAGCAAGATTTTTTTTCATGCAACAATTTTACTTTTATGTGGCCTAAATTGCTTTTGAAACATGATCGTAACATGTATTTAACCTTCATTGCAGGTTTACATTATCTTCTCTAATAAACATCAATATCTGTGCTATTTTATGAAAAATACGGGATCTATTTGTTTTATTGCTATTTAAATGGTCTTATGTATGATGTTACAAGAATAAATGAAAGAATTATAAAATCCTTGATATTCTTATTGTGTTTTGTTTAATTAGTGTTAATAATTAAATTTATATAATTAATGAAAAGGAATCAAAATAATTTATCTGCACAAATTATTAACTTCTTCAAAATAGTGTTGTACAAACAAGTTGTAGGTTCTGTGAACATTAATTCCACTAAATGAACCCTAAAAGTTCAACTGACCCCCAAGAAAAATCAATAGGAAAGTGGTGGAAGTCAATAAATTGAATTTCCACCTGGGGTTTAACCCTTTAAGTGCGGGAACCGAATTTTGAAGGCCTTTGCAAACAGTTTGGATCCAGATGAGACGCCACAAAACGTGGCGTCTCATCAGGATCCAAACTGTTTGCTATTCTGATAGTATTCTTTGAAAAAAATCGAAGAAAATGCTTATTTTAGAAATTCTGCAGACAACATTTAAGCAGACGACAAATTTCCCAGCATGCAAAGGGTTAATAAATGGATACTTTCCTGAATATGTGGTCATCAAAATTGGATTTTTTTCAGAATGACGAACACCTGATGAACACCTAGCTGGTCCCCATCAAATCAATCTGTGCCATTTTACTCAGGTATCAAACTCAATTTACTGTGCTCTGGGAAAACGGGGCTTATGAACCCTTTGCATGCTGGGAAATTTGTTGTCTGCTAAAATGTCGTCTGCTAAATTTCTGATTTCAACTTTTTTCAAAGAATACTATCAGAATAGCAAACAGTTTGGATCCTGATGAGACGCCACGTTCTGTGGCGTCTCATCTGGATCCAAACTGTTTGCAAAGGCCTTCAAAATTCGGTTCCCGCACGGAGAGAGTTAAATGCATATGCGTAAAATATTGACCCAGATAAGTCTGTGCAGTCCGCACAGGGACAACACTTTCCACTTTGACTTGATTTTGGTTAAGATGAAAATTCCTTTAAACGGAAAAAAAAATACAGGTGGAATTTAGTGTCGTCCCTGATTATAAGTCAATGCAGACTCATCTGTGAAGCCACACTTGAAGCACATGCATTAAACCCCGTTTTTCCAGAACAAGGCTCAAATGTTTGTTGATTCCATCATTTGACAACAAATACAAAGACAATTTCAAATAGGTTTTAGGCAAACAGTTTGTTATTAAATATTATTAACACTTAATTGTAATTGTTTTAACAGTTGCTTCACATTTAGCTAAGACATAAACAAAAAATATAAGGCAACACATCATTGAAAGCTATTGGTGTATAATTTTCATTTCAGGCTGAAGTTTCCTTGATGTCAATTAAAATATTGTCACAATTCACTGCATTCAGTGCCTGCCACCCAAACAACAGTTGACAGCAGAACAGGACATTGATTTTGTATCATTATGTTCACAAGTGCATTGGTGATGAACAATAAACAGGGTGTATGATATGATCTCAATGCTCTGTTCTTTGAACTTTGATCTGCAAGGTTTGTTGCCAATCAACTCAAATACAGGATGCTGCTTTCTACATGTGGATCCTGAAGCCATCAAACTCTCTGATTAAAATACTATAAAACAAACAATATGATACCCATTATATTTGAACAAAATAGTATAGCGGTTGACTGTTTATAGCAGTAATTACGATGAAAGGAAACGACACAGCTGATCTTGATCGATGGAATAAGAGGCTTCATATTTCAAATAAATGGTCTCACTTTTCTATTTTGTCATTACTGTTTATGTTTAATTACTCTTTAAGCTACTTTGATTGTTTGCCGCCAGTTATCACATGACAATTGCAAATGATTTTTGAAGGTCAAAGGAACCCTTAACCAAGGTACAGTTTGAATTTTTAAGCAAAATCATATACTTCAGTTTTTACACACATTTTGGGAATCCAAATCATGTTTGCTATATATATTTAAATTATCACAGACTAATTGTCTATGAACATTTTCCCAAAGTTATTATTGACCATAATGCTTTAGCGAAGCAGCTCGTCTAAGTTATCATACCATGGAAAAATTCTTCTCAATGGCGACCTATGAAAAAGACTGAGCCAGTCCGATTGAGTTAGCTAAATTTTCTCAATCGGCATACCTCGCTGATTATCATTGATAAAGGCAGCTTGGATCCTGTCCTCTTTCAAATTTATCGAGAGATTCGGGACAGACACTGGGACCTGACACGAAACTGCCAGGTGGCACTTCAAACGCTGTGACGCTGGAAAACCCCCAAATGTAGTTATTTTTAGATTTGATCGAGAATGTAATCAGCCTCCCAGTTTCGCTGAATGGGTCCACAGGTACTACTTTCCCATACCCCCAAATTTGTTTTCGTACCCAAAATTTTTCGTACCGAATTTTGTTTTTTGTTTTTTTTTTCGTTCCCAAATTTTTTTTTCGTACCCAAATTTTTGTTTTACCCGATTTTTTTTTCGTATCCATTTTTTTTCATACCCATGTTCATACCCACGTGCACAATTGTGGTGATGTAGATAAACTTAAATTGATGCTTTTATATCCATCCTCTTCAAAAGCAAGAATTCACACCAGTTACTGTCAGTACTTTGATTTTAAATAAGTCAACATTTTGTCAAGTAATAAATTGTCTTTTCAAAATTTTCTCAATATTTTACCTTTCTTTTACTTTCACTTTACAATTAAACATACCCAGTACTCATCCCCAGGCTCATCTTTCAGTATGAACAGACTGTTAGAAAAGAAACAAAATTCTCAGTCAATATCTCTATAAAAATCTTACAAATAAAACAACATTCTATCTCAAAATGTCATTGTAAAATAAATATACAAGATCTAAATAATATTTTCATCATATAAAACATGATGTTAAACCTTAAAACAAATGAACAATTCGCAGCAAGAATGATCTCATTTTCAGAATAAATCATCATCACAAACGGCAGTCCATTATCCAACAGTTAAAGTGTCTGTGATATAGTGTTTAAAACGTTCTTTCATCTTTGAAATCCTGAATAAATCAAACAGTTCTAAATTACTATGGATGACAAGATAAAATGCACAAGGGAAAGTAAAAAAGCTACAACAAAAAATGATATTTCAGGTAAAATCTCTTTATGTTTCTATTGAAAAGGGCTACTTATACAATTCTAATAGTATACATTTTTGGGTGTAATGTTGTTTAAAGTGTCATTCATCATTTGGTCCCCTTATACCTATTGTTACTTCTACACTCATATTACGAAAGTTCTATAATAATAGAAAACCAACATGACATTTTTTGCTGTGTATGACTTTTTGAATTAATGGAGAAAATCTGATCAATTCAAGTTTATGATCTTTATACCATATGTAACAAAATTTCACCTAAATTTATACTTTGTTCTGCATATTCAAATGCTGTCAGTAACTTCGAATACTGTCTGAAACTGACATTTTGGTATCAGAACACAAATAAATAAGACTTTATGATAAATATTTATGAGCTGTGTTCTGAGAAAACTGGGCATAAAGCATGTGCGTAAAGTGTCGTCCCAGATTAGCCTGTGCAGTCCACACAGGCTAATCTGGGACAACACTTTCTGCTTAAATGACATTTTTCGTTTAAATGAAGTCTCTTCTTAAGAAAAATCCAATTTAGGTGGAAAGTGTCGTCCCTGATTAGCTTGTGCGGACTGCACAGGCTAATCTGGGACGACATCTTACGCACAAGCATTAAACCCAGTTTTCTCAGAACATGGCTCATATAATACTGGAATTATTGAATTATGCAGGATTTGTGCATTATAAACTGAAACTCAACATTATAGCTTTCTAACAGACTTCCCTAAATGTAACTTTCACTATCTAACAGAAGTTGTTGTTTCATATTTCAAAATAAAATATGTGATTACAATGAACGTTCCCCATGTCATTTATTCATAACATTACAATTTTATTGTACAAATGTTACACAGCAATGAAGAGATCACAATATAAATGAACAACAGTTGTTGATAATAATTGATGAAATCATTATTTACATCAAAAATTCTTTTCAATGTTTGAAAAATGAAGTGAAATTATCATTTCAAAGATGTTTTCAAACAAAAAAGACATTCAATATAGTTTTCTATTGGTGAAAAGTTTTTAAAAAATTTCCATTAAAGAAATAGAATGTATAACTATACGTACATCTAAATGTAAAAAGGTGTAGAAAAAAAGGTTGTTTTAAACTTTGTTTCCACTAACTGGATCGGTTATATTCAACTAAAATTATGTTTGTTACACATTTATTCCCTATTTTAATAAAAATTGACACTCAAATACCAAACGTCACTGATATAAGTCATACTTTATAGTAAAAATGGTGAAAAAAGCTTTGATTGATTGATTGAATTGATTGAATGATTGATTACTTTAATAACTGTGGGACAGATTGGTTGGGTTGAACGATTGGTCGGTTGTACAGACAGATGGAATAGATACATGAATCGAAAACAGTAATCCAATCTTATTGGTTATTCTGTGTCAGGTCAGTAATGCATATATATATTATATGAGAGAATATTAGTCACAGTTCATAATCATTGTTCCTGTGGCAGTAAACTGGGATGCAATGAGAAAATAACTGTCAACATCAACTGGGTCAATCTTTCATTTGACCAGGGCACACAGTGTATCATAACATCTTGGTAGTTTACTGGTATATTTAGGTACAACAAACTTAGCTTTCATTTAGGACCCTAATATGATATGCTTACTATGTAAACTTAAGTTTATGTTTGTAGGTAACAAAACATACAGGGGTAAAGCAGCAATAACTAATTAACTTATGTAAAATATAGAGAATGAAAATGATTGTATATTGTAAACAAGAGTCAACTCTGAGCTGTCAATGTATTTCAGTTGATTTTTAGAAGAAAGTTACTGATTTGTGGTTTAGTTAAAATAATGCAGCATTGTTCTGTTTTATTTATGAGTGGTTTTACAGTTAATTAACTTTATTGAATGCTTTTAGATTATAATATACACGTTCCTCTCATAAACAATAATAAGAAAATGGCCTTTAATATATGGCTTTAAAGTTATCAATTATGAAGCTTATTAAGTATTATTTAATATTAATTAATTGACCAATTGTTATGTTTCAAAAACTGCTGAAATTTATTGATTTTATTTTTGTTTGCAGCCATTTTAAATTATCTGGCTTACAGGCAAATTAGCATCTAAAATATCAATGTCACCAATTTATTGCTAGTTCAAAGGGTTTTGGTAAACTGTTTGGTGATTTAAAAAAATTATATTGAACTTACAATGTTACTGATTTTATGTCCTCATTTGATTAACTATTTGCTATCAAGATTTTAAAACGGTACGACATATTTCTTTAAAATAATGTATTTATTACAATTTATTAATTTAAATTAATTTATTAAATTAATTAAGTTCCATTAAAAACTTACATAGCTCAAATATTTAAGATGTGGTAAAATATGAAAACGATTTTTAAAAATAATTTTTCATATATATATATATTACGTATATAATCAAAGTACACTTTCTAATAATGTACATATATTCACAGTAGGGGACAATTCGTGGGACACACATACTTTTATTACAACATATATTTTAATATCATCATTTGAAATCAAAGCATACTATTATTATGTTATTTTCCAACCATCTGAAAACCCCATGTACAAATTAAAAACAACTGTGTATTACTAGTATGCTAATAACTAGATACTTACAAAGGTCCAGGGCGGCCAGCTGGCATATAAATCCATGGAGTAAAATCCACACATATGCAAAATACTTTGGTTCCATAATGAAGATGTGAATAAATCCACTCACTGTGCGCAACTCCATCAAAAGAATCGGTGAATGCACCGACACGAAAAACACATCAATAGTGGTACTTATACAGCACTTATGTATTATCAGACAAAAATGTTAATCGTAAATATGTAATTTTCACATTTTGAACAAATTCATATATTGTATAACACGTTATAGCTGCGCGGATATGTAATTATATTATTACATATTTTTCTTATAATATTATCTAATAAGTCCATTATTGTCTCAAATCCATTTTCACAGACTTGCACGTTAAATTATCCATTTAATCCATAGTATCTTTGATACATCAACATCAAAAGTATCGATTCAATACTGTACAATTTCGTTTAAAAAGAACAATATCACTTCCTTAATCACTTTTCAAAATAATTCCATAATATTACACTGTACATTTTTTTCAAAGTTTTAGACCTTTTTATTTTTTGGTAAATTATTAACACATTTATTAATGTCGTATTTGCAAGATAGAATCAAAAATTTCATTAAACTCCAATGAAATTCAGTACCATACAGAGAGCATTCTACGCTACTGACGACCAATACACCTCATTGAGGAAGCTACCATTGCTCTCACACTAGGGGTGTGATTATTTGTCCAATCAAATAACACTGTTCACTGCGCAATTGATCTCGCCGACATATTTTGATACTCCTCATTGGATAATCCGACTTACATCGCAACTCGATCAAATAGTCTACAATAAATCATTGGATAACCCGACTTACTTCGCAACTCGATCAAATAGTCTACAACAAAAGTTCATTAGATCGGGCTCGTGGTTAATACGACGTTTATAGACATATTTAACAATATCCCGACTGCGAATTTAACGGCGCGCGAGCCAGATGTAGAAAAATCATTTAAGTTCAGCGGTTCTAGCCGTTTGTTTGTTTTATATTGACCCAGCTTAGTGCAAGAAAATAAAGTCTGTCGAAACTTATTGGTAAATTGTGCATCAAATTGTATGAAAGTTTAAAGAGAAATTGATTGGAGGTGTAAGTAAACGTTGATGACAAAGCTGCGTAGTGCGAAAAATGTGAGTTAAAAGGGCTACAGCGCTATGAAAGACAACATAATTTATCATTCGCGGCGAAGGAAAAAACATGAAGAGCTGTGCACGTTTAAAATTCGCTTTTGGTAGTTTTATATCTCATTCTGAGTGATGAGAAAACAAATGAATTCTAAGTGAAATTGTTTTCACTTTGTCACCACCAATCTTTGCATATACTACTGTAAACGGTCAGATATTCCGTGCGAATGGTCCACTGTCAACTCTGCTTCGATCGCATATTTGGGTTTACCCGCAGTTTGAAAACTGTAATTGTATACTAAATATTTGCAAAAACTAGTTAAAATTCCATGGCCGACAATAGACCCACTTTGACAACATACAAAAATACAACTACAATTGACGGAGTTCAATGATTAAAATATTTTGTCATTGCCTGAGCTCAGAGATTGAACTTTTTTGCGAACTAAAATGTGCGATTTAAAAGCAACCCAATATATTTTGTTTTCAGTACATTTAGTCTTTGGTTTTGTTTATTTATCAAAATACCTGCAGCATATATAGGTAGGGCTAGAATAATATAAATTATGAATGCATAGACTATATACCCGTGTCATACCGTCAACATGTTTACAGTCTTTGCACTTCTTAGTCTTTGCACCGAGTCTACCATGGGCCTATACAAACATTTAGGTCCCTGGGTTAACAAAGGACCGGCGGCAAGTAGTCCTTGTGAGGTATTCATCTACTTATGTATGAGCCGTTCTCTTGGAAAAAGGGGCTTAATGCATGCGCGGAAAGTGTCGTCCCCGATGCATGTGTATATGCAGTCCGCACAGGCTAATCTTGGACGACACTCCGCATTATGGTATTTTTCGTTTATAGGATGTCTCTACCACAGGTGGTTAGCGTGTGGCTATGATATTAATTAGTGAAAACATCATTTTGAATGATAAATAATCATATTATAACGAAAAATTAACTTTTCTGAAAAAAAAAATATTTCACTATCAAATATATATATTTATGAAGATATGGCTGTTCAAAGCGATGCACCCCGTTTTGGGCTGATTTTGAGTTGCATACCTTGTTATATATATATTTGATAGTGAAATTTTTTTTTTTCAGAAAAGTTAATTTTTCGTTATAATATGATTATTTATCATTCAAAATGATGTTTTCACTAATTAATATCATAGCCACACGCTAACCACCTGTGGTCTCTACTTGGCAAAAACTGTTAAAGACAAAAAGTGTCTACGCACAAGCATTAAGCCCCGTTTTCACACAACGTGGTTCAAATCGAAACGTCACATTCTGTGTCCTATTGCGTTTAGTACTTTCGCCCCATAATATTTCAATTTTATGAGCACACATATATTCGGATCAAACACATTGATGGACAATCAGATTTATTTGTGTTTTGTTTCAAGTGAAATCAGACAAAGGGCGACAACTATTGATTTTTTTTAGATCTAATCAATTTTTCAAAATAGAGTTACTGTTCATTTTTGGAACCCTACTATCCTCAAGCGAGTATGATGTTCTGCTTGTTAAAAAGATAGTAAATGATATACGAGGACATATTTACTCTGTAATACAAATTGTTTAAGACTCTATTAGAGAACATATGTTTTATCAAATCATTATTTATTCTATCGCTTGGCAATTGTTAAAACAATGATTTGTTAGCAGTACGGTAAAATGAAAACTATTTGAGACAGCTTTAATCACAAGTTCGTGGATTTTAATAAAAATAAATATGATTGCATGCTATGATAGTAGATTACACACATTTTCATTCATAATTAACATCTTCAGTGTTTAAGGGTATTTAAAATATTGTTTTTAAAATCTAAACCATTTTAAGTATCGTTAGAATCAAATGTAATATACGTCGAACTAAAGAATAATTGTTTGAGCCGAAACATGCGATTTGAAACTGTCTGCATACCGTTGTTACACATGACATAATTATCATGTTATAATATCCACCTGCCTCCCTCAATCCATGCCTTCTTCCCTCTTTCTTCTTCTCCCCCGCCTCTATGCCTCACTCACTCACTCACTCACTCACTCACTCACTCACTCACTCTCCCAATCATTCACTCATACACTCACGCACTAACTCACCAACTAATTCACCAACTCACTATCACTCTCACTCACTCACTACCCCACTCATTCACTCACTACCTCACTCACTCATCCACTCACTCACTTTCCCATCATTCACTCAATCACTCACGCACTCACTCACCAACTCACTTACGCACTCACTCACACACCAACTCCCTATCTCACTCACTCACTACCCCACACATTCACTCACTACTATACTCACTCTTCCTCTCACTCACTAAATCACTCACTCACCCACTCACTCACCCACTCACTCACCCACTAACTCACCCATTCACTCACCCACTCACTCACCCATTCACGCACTCATTCACTCACCCACTCATTTATTCTCCTACTCATTCACCTACCCACTCACTCACTGACTTTATCATTCAATCACTACCTCACTCACCCACTCACTCACTCAATAACTCACTAACTCACTCACGGAGTCACTCACGCACAGACTCACTTACGGACTCACTCACGGACGCACTCACTCACGGACTTACTCACTCACGGACTCATTCACTCACGGACTTACTCATTCACGGACTTACTCACGGACTCACTCACTCACTTTCTTACTAACTCACTACCTCACTCACTCACGGACTTACTCACTGACGCACTCACTAACCAACTCCCTTACGGACTCACTCAGTTACAGACTCATTCACTCACTCAAAGCACTCACTCACTACCTCACTCACAATACTTACTCATCAACTCAATAATCACTACTTCACTCACTCACCCACTGACTCACTACCTCTCAACAATCACTCACTACCTCACTCACTCACTCATTCACTCACTCATTCACTCACTACTTTTATCACCAACTCACTACCTCACTCACTACCTCACTCACTCACGGACTTACTCACTACCTCATTCACATAACTCACTCACCACCATACTCATTCACCCACTCACTTACTACCTAACACACAAAACTCACTCACTACTCACTCACTCACTACCTTACTCACTACCTCAGTCACTCACCCACTCACTCATTTACTACCTCACTAACCCACTCTCTACCCTCACTCACTATCTCACTCACTCATTCACTCACTCACTCACTCACTCACTCACTGGCACACTACCTCACTCACCACTCACTCACCCAGCCACTCACTCACCCCCCACTAATTCACTCACTCTCCCTTTCACTCACCCACATACTAACTCAATTCCCAATTTACTCAATACATCACTCACTCACGGACTCACTAACTCACGGACTCACTTACTCACGGTCTCACTCACACAAAGATTCACACACTCACGGACTCGCGGACTTACTCACGCACGGACTCACTCACGCACGGACTCACTCACTCATGGACACACTCACTCACTCACGGACTCACTCACTCTCGGACTCATTCACTCACGGACTCGCTCATTCACGGACTTACTCAACCACGGACTCACTCACTTTCTCACTCAATCACTCACAAACGCACTTACGGACTCGCTCACTCACGGACTCACTCAACCATGAACTCACTCATTTTCTCACTCACTCACAGACTCACTCACTCACAGCACTCACTCACTACCTCACTCGCAACACACATACACTTACTAACTCATTATCTTACTCACTACCTCACTCACTCACCAACTGACTCACTACCTCACTCACAACGCTCACTCACTTACTATCCACTCAATACCTCACACACTCACTGACGCACACACTACCTCTTTCACTACCTCACCCACTCACGAACTCATTTACTACTTCACTCACTACTTCAGCAACTCCCTCACCCACTCACTCCCATGGTCACCATGGTTTTTGATGGTTGACCTTGGTATTTGATTGTCAGCCGTCAAAACCCGTGGTGGAACATAATCAGGAACATGGTTGCCATGGTCGCAAAAAATGGACCATGGTCGGAAATGGTGACCATGGTTAACCATGGTCAACAATGGTGACGAAAGAAACATCATGGTTGGACATGGTCACAAAAACATTGACCATGGTCGACAATGGTGACAAACGACGGACCATCGTTGGCCAATGACCATGGTAAATTTAAACATGGACCATGATCGGCAAATTTACTTTTGTTTTCATTTTAGTGTTCCCATGGTGTTTAATGTTCATTTACATCAAATATGCAATAATGTTAATTGTTCTTGGAAAAATAAAAATAACAGTTAACGAAAGTTTTAAGGACATCTTATTTCAAGAGCAGTTTAAGATGATATCAAATACAAAATGTACATTACATTGCTGTATTTACAAAGGAAGAATATTATGTGCACAGGAAGTTGAAACGGAAGCAAGCTGAATGAAGCAGCATGGTTTATGTTATATTTGGTAATGTAAGTCTTTAATAAATTACCGGCTAAACTGATCAGCAATTGGTTCTATTTCAACTTCTTTGGCATTGTGTTCACTTAAGTTTCCCAATTCTTGCCACATTGTATCACTCTTTCCTCGGCAATATGAATGTTTTTGTCATCAACAGAAACAGAAGCATAACCAATCATTTCATACTCATTAAACTGTTCGCCAACATGCCGATGAACTGCCTTTTATTTCTAGTTTTGGTAAAAAAAAACAGAACTATCAAGCCTGACCTTTTCCTGAAATTCTTCAGGAAATTCCTGCAGAACTTCCAGCAGTTATCATAAGCCTTTTTCCGTCAAAACCATGACCACTTTAGACCGTGGTTCCGTTTTACAAAAGGAAGGCCATATGACACAAACCTTGAAATGCAATACATTTTAATCAATACATATAGATGCAATTTGAAAGTGTGCAAAATTGTCATTAAATCTTTAGCCTAGTTAGAAAGTATTTTTTTTTAATTTTAAAACCGAAAGTAGGATTTCTATACGTATACGTCCATTTCGACAAACGCGATTATTTTTAAGTTTTAAAGCGCAAAAAAGACGGTTTCTACCTTGTAACCACCAGATATTTTCTTAATGGCGTAGATAAAATTTAATCTATAGCATAGTTAGCAAGTCATACATTATTTTTCAAACGGTACCGCTTTTAAAACCGAAAGAAGGATTTCTAGACGCATACGTCCATTTCAACAAACGCGATTATTTTAAAGTTTTAAAGCGCAAAAAAGACGGATTTCTATCTTGTAACCACCAGATATATTCTATTTGGCATATATAAAATATGTTTCTTATTTATACTTAAAAATTTACTTTCATTTTAAGGTGTGTGGCTTTAACAAGTATAAAGATTTAATCAAGCAGTCATTCCAGCAGTGGAACCTTGACCTCACTATCATGCATAGCATTGCATCGCACATGATATCAAGGTCAGATCGGGGTCAATTAAAGAATCATTTTAAACGCTATCGCGAGAACTAGGTGAACTTGAATTTTATTTAAACCAGAAATAGCTTAAATGAAAAATATTCAGCGATATTATTATGGCATTTCGATAATAGATTGTTAATCTTTTTTTCAAAAATTCCATGATAGTTTTGATTAATTTAATATGAATTAATACACCATAATGACCAATTTATTAAGCATGAGGACGATGACTCTAGATACTATTTACAATCCAATAAACTAACAATGTCAGACAAACCATTTCAACAGGTCTGTTTAAGAATACTCGTATAAACATATATGTGCGGATGATTATAGTGTGGCCGGTTGACTAATATGTTTTCTTTCAGTTCCATTTTTCTTGTGTATTTATATTCTGTGTCTATAGATATAATACCAATAATTTCTAATAAGCCAATAAAGCTCATATGCTAATAAGTCACAAAATCCAGCGCAAAACCCAGTAATTTATTTGCATGACATGTAGAAAAGAACTGCACAGAAAAAGGCAATCGCTATCTTTGATCTAATTCCGAAATTGTTATGAAAATTCGAATGAAAATGTACAAGATATTAATAATTTTTAAACATTTATTGCTGATAATTTTGCATAAAGTTGCCAGTGTTTGCTACATTATATCCTGGTTAAAATAGTTAAACACATCTTACAATTAAATTAATAGACGGTATTTGACATAAAAGGTGTTGATTGCTGGAGAAATAAGCATGCATGATGTTTAAATTGTTTTATCCTTATTAAAGACAGATTCATTTTCATAATTTAGCAACTGAATAAACATAACAGTAAAGCATCTTACTTACATTACAATAATATTAAATGTGATAGGTTAATGTCAGGTGTTATTATTATTAAGAATGAGCCCTCTCAAATGTGTTATAAGGTACATAATGCTCAAATATGTCAGTTATACAATAAACCCAGTTGTCTGTGGGTTTCAATGCATGTGTATTGTCGAGGATAGCGCGTGCCGTTGTGCAGTCGGCATAGGTTTATCCGGGATTGTATTTTCAGTCTTGACTGGATTTTTGTTTTAGAAGAGACTTCCTTAAAACAAACAATGCCATAACAGCGGAAACTGTTGTGCCCAATTATCCGTTACAAATTGTGCAGGCTAATGGGACAACACTTTACTCACATGCATTAAAGCTCAAATGTTTGTTGCATTAGTCTTAATATATTAGTCGTGTATCATTAAAAAGTATGTAAAAATATGTTCATATATTAAATGCCATCAAAAGGCCAGAAACAGATGGTATTTATATATGCTGTAGTTTTCTGATCAACCCTGCCCCAAGAAACTCAAATCAACAAATAAAAATGCCAATGTCACAGGAACCTTCAGTGATTCTGCCTAGATAAATAATATTCAGTTTGGTACCCCATGGTCATCCAGCAGAGACTGATAAGCCATCTAGTCTTCTAAATAAGAAAACCTGATGCTTCTATATTACTGGGTAAACTTGGGGTAGGATGTAGGCAAGGTCAATCAAGGGGTAGGTTTCCAAGGGATTTATTATCATAATAAATAACTAGGAATGGAGGAGATGAATTATGACGTATGGCCTCCAGAATGGAGGCACTTTGTACAGCTAGCTTGTCTGCATGATCTGTCAGGAATTCTGCTATAAAACATATCACTGTTATTGTTGGCCCAATTAACTTCTTAATTGTTTGTGTGTGAAGTTGTTCCTTCATGGTATAAGACTAATAGAAAATCAATTGCTCTGTGAAAAGGTGGTATAATGCATGTGCGAAAAGTGTATTCCCAGATTAGCCTGTGCAATCTGCACAGGCTAATCAGGGACGTACGAAATTTTCCGCTTGTAAGTTTTTTTTGTTACAGAAAGTCTCTTCTGCTCAAAAATCCAGTTCAGACAGAAAGTGTCGTCCCTGATTAGCCTGTGCTGACTGCACAGGCTAATCTGGGACGACACTTTACGCACACACATTTTAACCACTCTTCACAGAGCACAGCTAATTTATATTTCTTGGCATGTAATTTCATGGTTTTGAAAATATTACTTTGTGTGGACATGTAAACTATGATATATCAGATACAACTCAGATTTGGCAGGTTGGGGCAAAACATTAACAAGTATAACACACACACTTAAGTGTTTATTTTGTGTTATTATTGTAATTAACTTAATTTTATTGATACATTATCTGTTAATTTCTGGCTCAAAGAAAAATTATCAAAAGGAGTAGAGGTCACTTCTGCTTCAATTAATTAGAGGGAAAAGTTAGTATGTCCGGGAAAAAGTTATCTCCCACATTGCCCTCACGGCTGAGCCCTTCTTGTAGATCATTGAACTTTTAACACCATAAATAATAATAACAAATCCATAAAAGGAAACAATAAGATTTGTATTTCATGAATGTATTAGTACAGCTAGGCCTAATTACTTGCAATGTCGTGTGCTATTGATGCTATTCAACGCTATTAAGATCTACAAGAATAATGGACTGCCTTAATACTACATTAACTTTTAATGACCTTGGTTGGCAATATTCTGCAAGTCAGCGCACAATAAATTTAATTCCTCTCTTGCATCAGTTTCAGAGATTACTGTATCATATAACTTCATTTGATTAACAAATGATCAGTACATTTCTTGCTCAAATTAAATCATAAAAAGGAGTAGAAGTCTGACTTCTGCTTCATGTAATTAGAAGGTGAAGTTAATATGTCCAGGGATAAGTTATCTCGCACATTTCCCTCACGGCTGAGCCCTTTTTGTAGATCATTGAACTTTCAACAACAAACAATTATAACAAATCAAGGTTTGAGGTGACAGTGTCATTTGTTTGTCATCCAATGAAACGAATGTTTCTGCTCATTAACTTAGCCATGATACTGTTGAGGGACAAATATGGGCCGTGAACCACTGGTAGTGGCATATGGACATCAGATTCATGTTTTTAATTGGTTTTGATGGTGGGCAATATGTTTCCTGAGTTTCATGACAAACTTCCATTCCATAATTGAGATTGTCATTTGTTAAACATATGGTGGTTAATCAACCATCATCCTTGTGACCAACTTCTGGGATGTAGCTCGTGGATGCATTCTTGCATGCAGATTTGCACAATTGAACTTTGATACAAAATTAATGGAAAATGAAACCGTTAAGTGTATGAGGTTTAGCAGTTATTAAAATAATGAGCTTTTATGTTAATATATATTAGAATATTTTGTTCCACATGGCCTTTGTTGCCTTGGTTATGTTATACAAATGTAATTGTATGAGTTTAGAATATATTATACTGCTGAATGTTGTTCCTTTTTTGTTTAATTATTACTGTTACATATATGAATGTGTTTCATGTAAAGATAGCCTTTAATGTTTTTTTTATACCACTGGGGTTTCAATCAATATAAATATCTAATTTAAAAATTAATTGATATACATGTAATATATTTTTCATTGTGCAGCTGATTTAGCAGTACTTTAATCCATATATTTTTACCTGTTTATCATTTATTTACATTTCAGAAATAATAATTTATTAAATATCAAAAGGATTAATAAACCTGCTTTCTTCCTCAGGTAGGAATATTTCATGACAAATGGATTGAGTGGTTTGTATCCTGAATCAACTTCTGCTAACCAAGTGGACCCCCCTCCCCCCCCCCCCCCCCCCCCCCCCCCCCCCCCCCGCCCCGATGGATTAAAGGATAGCAAAACGATATGCTTGATTTGTTTCTTATTTGATAATTTTAACCCATCATCAGGCTGAGTATGTTTTGGTCTTGTATTGAAATTGTCTAGAAAGGGCTTTTGTTTAAATTTGTACTGAATTCTACTGGGAAAATAAAATGAATTTGAAACTTAATGAAGACACCAGAGAATTATTCTGGTTTTTCTCAAAAATTTGAAAATGGCACAAGCTTATTCAAAAGATAATAGAGTAAAATCAGTAAAATATTATATTTGTCGTCACAACATTTAGTATTTATTAATAAAACGACTCATTTTTGGACACGTACAATCAAGTACTTTTGATTTTGGAAAAAAATAAGTGTCCGTCATTTTCCGATTTGTTTGCATTAACAACAACAGCTAATGTGCCACGAAGTATAATAATTTTGCAATTAAGTTTTAGTCCTCCGAATATGGACAGTGATTATAATAAAGTATAAATCATTAATGTATCAAGTTATTTACGTTTTCAAAATAACCCAAATGCCATAAATTTAAACCTCCTAAATTAAGAATTAGTTACTCCCCTTGACTATTTTTGTATCGCCCAGAATAATTCGATGCCTTAGTCCCTGTTTCAGAGAACCTGTAGAAATATATATTTAGCAACATGATTAATTGCGAAGACTTATAATAATCAATGAATGCTTTGAGAAGATGTATTATGCTGATAAGCCATGCTGATATTCCCACACTTTGTACTGACAGCAAGTCAGACACGTTCATACTTCATTCCACTTATTTACTGATTTCACTAGAATGGTAATAAATGATGTTGATTATTACATGAAGAAAAAATAGATGAAATAAATGACAAATAAATACGAGTTTATTCCCAAATGGTTGTCTTGTTCCTACTGGCACCATCTGACTGATATTAGCCAACCAAATGTTAACTGACTCCAGCTGTCAGTTAATATTGGACTTTTTTGCAATAATTGTGGTTAAATTGAAGCAGAAACCAAACATTTTGATAATCCTCAATAATTTCCAAACAATATGTAATGCGGACTTTTTATTCAAAATAATGTTGCACTCATTCTATCATGAAGGCAGCAAAAAGGGAGAAAAAATCAACAAAAGTACCAATATTTCAGTATCTCCAGAATCTGTTGAACTTTCACACCTGATGATAAGTTCTGACCAATGTTGCTCAAGCATTAAGTTCAAAGACATTGTCTGGAAAGCCTCACTTAAGTGTTTGAAGGAGGGTCAAGGGACACATTTGTTTGTGTGAGCATATTGTTATCTTAAACATCTTCTAAAGAAGTGAAGATTTGTTTTGACATTCTCATCAGAAGCTTCTATTTAATGCGTGAATTTCAGCCAGAACTTCCCTTCTTTGTATTGTCAGAATGTATTTGTTAGTTTGTCTCTCTGGCATTCAAGTGGACATTGCCAAGATGATTGCGTAACATAATCAAAGCAATTTCCTTTCTGTTTTTGAAATTCTTAGAAATCTTATTGATAATTTGAGAATATCCTGAAATATTCTTTTATTTTCCAGACTTTGTTCATGTTTTGTAATCACAAAAGTATGTTTAGAAGACAACTATATTCTAGCAACCCTTCTAAGCCATAACAATAATGTTTCTATCAAATTAGACTGGTACAACAACAGCATTAATATGATTTCTTAATGCATTAAATTAAAGTGCTTTTAAAATCATATAAAAACCACTGCAACATATACAGCAAAAATGTTCAATACTTCAACAATAACTGTTGATGTTTCAATAACTGCTTCATGCATCTCTCATTGAAAAATCGGTAAATAATTGTTTTTATTCTTCTTGATTAATCACAATATTCTCAGGGAATCTTGTTAACGCATTTTGATGAAATCGGAATTCGCTGGAATGGATTCTCAAAAAGGCATACAGTATCTTCCTAAAGAGAAATCAATAGTTAATGATTGCAGTTCAGAAGTACGCATGTATGAAACATGCTGTAAAACCATAGTGAACAACTGGGTGTTGCTATTTTAGCCTTATATGGATGGGAGAATTGAATAGAGGGAGATGCAAGGGCCTAAGAAACATTACAAAAGACCTGGTGATCAATAACTGCTTCAAAGGAATGTTATTGTGATCAGAAAGGGTCTGCAACACCTCCTCGTAATTTTATACTTTTTTCATCTTGTCACAGGCAGATGATGTGGCTAAAGATTTCCTAGACTCAAATTATGAATGGCATTATTTTAATGCTGATTACCATCGCAAGTGATTTTGGTAGAACGTTTAAACATTAGTTTGAAATATGAGTCAATTTAAACAACATATGAGTAATGTAATTTCGTCAATTGCAATTGATGTTGAGAGGGAAAGGCATGGCTGTTTAAACAAAACGTATCAAAAAGATTTAATGAAATTTAGTTTAGTCTTAGCCCCGTCAAGGAGCCAAATCAAAGGGTTTGAAGGTCAGATGCCACCGTTGTAATCACTGTGCAAATGTAGCAACTTTGTCATTTTCAAGAGTCAATATTTACCAAGCTGTTCGAAATTGAATGTTTTTTGTATATTAAATGCAGATGATGTGATTATCATTTGATGCAAGTCCTTCTTGTTAAAGATAATGATGAAATAAAAGTATTTTTAAGAGCATCTAATATCTTTTCTTATGACATTATTCAACAGTGTCGTGTTTTTATACTTCTGTTCTAAATTTAATCTTAAAAGATAAAAACAAAAATAGGTTAAGTAGGAATGAATGTATTTTAAGCCAGTCTGTACAGTATTCTGCAATATTTAAGCCAGTATGTACAGTATTACACAATATTTTAGCCAGTCTGTACATTATTCTGCAATATTTAAGCCAGTCTGTACAGTATTATTCAATATTTAAGCCAGTCTGTACAGTATTATTAAATATTTAAGCCAGTCTGTACATTATTATGCAATATTTAAGCCAGTCTGTACAGTATTAATAAATATTTTAGCCAGTCTGTACAGTATTAATTAATATTTAAGCCAGTCTGTACAGTATTACACAATATCTAAGCCAGTTTGTACAGTATTATGCAATATTTAAGCCAGTCTGTACAGTATTATGCATTATTTAAGCTCGTCTGTACAGCATTATGCAATATTTAAGCCAGTCTGTACAGTATTATGCAATATTTAAGCCAGTCTGTACAGTATTATGCAATATTTCAGCCAGTCTGTACAGTATTATGCAATATTTAAGCCAGTCTGTACAATATTATTCAATATTTAAGCCAGTCTGTACAGTATTATTAAATATTTAAGCCAGTCTGTACATTAATATGCAATATTTAAGCCAGTCTGTACAGTATTAATAAATATTTAAGCCAGTCTGTACAGTATTAATAAATATTTAAGCCAGTCTGTACAGTATTACACAATATCTAAGCCAGTTTGTACAGTATTATGCAATATTTAAGCCAGTCTGTACAGTATTATGCATTATTTAAGCTCGTCTGTACAGCATTATGCAATATTTTAGCCAGTCTGTACAGTATTAGACAATATTTATGTCAGTCTGTACAGTATTAGACAATATTTATGTCAGTCTGTACAGTATTATGCAATATCTAAGCCAGTCTGTACAGTATTATGCAATATCTAAGCCAGTATGTACAGTAATTAGGCAATATTTAAGCCAGTCTGTACAGTATTTTCAAATAGTTTAGCCAGTCTGTAGAGTATTATGCATTATTTAAGCCAGTCTGTACAGTTTTATTAAATATTTAAGCCAGTCTCTACAGTATTATGCAATACTTAAGCCAGTCTGTACAGTATTATGCAATATTTAAGCCAGTCTGTACAGTAGTATGCATTATTTAAGCCAGTCTGTACAGTATTATGCAATATTTAAGCCAGTATGTACTGTTATGGACAATGTTTAAGCCAGTCTGAACAGTATTATGCAATATGTAAGCCAGTCTGTACAGTATTATTACCGTATTTTTCGGGGTATAAGTCGCGACTTTTTTACAGGCAAAAGTAACATGCGTCGTATGCCCCGGAGCGTCTTATGTAATGTACAAAATCGATTTTTCTAAAGTCAGAATGTGAAATTTTTAAGTCAGAATTGCATAAATCCGCGAGTTTGATAACCATTGCCGGTAATTTGTTTCGCTGTTTTTTTTGTAACACAATTTTATTTTACACATAGTTGATTACACACTACTAACGATACTATTGGGGTACTATACAGTACCGTAACGTAAATTAAACACCGCAACAAAAAAAGTAGTTGTCTGCTAAATTTATTTTACGAGCTAACCTGACGATTTTTACAACAATTTGAAACAAAAAATAATAAAGTACAACAAACAAACACAATATCAATGAGAAGCAGAGTATACAACAATAAGTATACAATCAGATACGGCACAATACCATACATGCCATAAATTTTCAGACCGATTCCGGGACAAATATTGTGCTAAATTTTCCGGGACATTTGCCGATTTTCCGGGACATGTATACAAATAGCGATATATGAAGTCATACATGTATTTTTGGTACATTTTTTCGCGATATCCAATTAGTTAAATTACTTATGTAACTTACCTGTAATAAACAAATTTAACATCCATTTAAGATCAATGCACAAAAAAACATTATTTAAACAAGAAGAATAAATTATAATTAACATCGTAAATTGCTTTTAAACAATTGACAAATTAAACATTTCTACATCCGTTACTAGATACAAGCCACGTGTTTTGCGTGTTTGAAAAGAGCACATGTATATAAACATGAGATAGTTCAGTGCTGATTTAATTTTTAGTCACTGTATACACTTAAAACGTGGACTGCGTGTAACATGGGTGATGAATTCAGACGTTGTCATGGGTGGCGCGCGCTGTGTAAGCTATGACGTCAAACTGTTACAACTTACATTGTATGCACTGAGCGTAAAGTCGACAATACAAATTCACATCATTTATTTGCCATGGTCATCGACATCGGAGAATCCGTCAGCGATGTCCCCAGTGTGCATTACAAGCGTTTATTGGTATGCCTGCAATACCACATGTCTGCAAACCTGAGATCTCAAATACCCTTTAACCATCTGCGATAGATGAACGAACATAATCTCTCCATGGGAGACGATGTCCCCAGTGTGGATTAATAGCGTTTATTGGTAAGCCTGGTACGACACACGTCTGCACACTTATATTAAGATTATCACGATAAGAATATTAGCCCTTCTCATAACAGGCCTCATTTTAATATTCATCATAAAAATGCTCGTGTTACCAATTAAAGAATGCCAGTATACTTTATGCTACAAAAGTTTTGCAAACAATACACATTAAAACAAACAAACATCGCTATACTATTTTAATAAAAAGGTACATTTATTTTTTATGAAACAGCAAATGCTGCATTTATAGCCAAAATGCTGTTTATTACACAATAATTGTTTTTTATTTTGTTTTGTTGTATTATCAAATGCGCTTATTTAAATTCGTATTTCCAATTTTATTGCTAACGCCACGTTTACACTAGTCACATCTATAGCTCATGTACTTTTCTTTGTTCTGGTAGAAAGCGCGCGAAAATTACCGTGGGTGTATACATTGTTGAAGAAAAACTGTGTAGCGAAGAGAATGCTGTATCTTTGACGTTACGCTCATTAAGGTAGTTTATTATTGAAACAGAAAATGTTCTGTGTACTGATTTACAGGAAAATCTGGTCAAGACTTGATTGAATTTTGGTATTTGTGAAAACATGATCAGCAGTGTTTACACTGCGATGTTTTGACAAAACGATACTAATGTGCGAATGCAACGGCTTGCGGATAGGGTCAAATATTACCGGTAATACATTGTTCTGAATGACGTTTTTGTTTAAATAAATACGTTCAAATAAATTTAATGGAAAAAAATATATCAATACAATGAGCATGTGAGAGAACAAATGCCAGCATCGTTTTTAAGATGAATTTTCTATCTGAAATAAAACACGAAAGAGGATTAAACATTTAATGGATAAACGTGTGACTGCATTTTTGGGAATATTTAATGATGATTTATGTGCGTCGTTTACGCCGGAGCGTCTTATGTATGGACAAAAATAAAATAATGTAAAAAAAACGGGGATGCGTCTTACATTCCGGTGCGACATATAACCCGAAAAATACGGTAAATATTTAAGCCAGTATGTACAGTATTATGCATTATCTAAGCCATTCTGAACAGTATTATGCAATATGAAAGCCAGTCTGTACAGTATTATTAAATATTTAAGCCAGTCTGTACAGTATTATGCAATATTTTAGCCAGTCTGTACAGTATTATGCAATATTTAAGCCAGTTTGTACAGTATTATGCATTATTTAAGCCAGTCTGTACAGTATTATGCAATGTTTAAGCCAGTATGTACAGTATCATGCAATATTTAAGCCAGTATGTACAGTATTGGACAATGTTTAAGCCAGTCTGAACAGTATTATGCAATATGTAAGCCAGTCTGTACAGTATTATTAAATATCTAAGCCAGTCTGTACAGTATTATGCAATATTTAAGCCAGTCTGTACAGTATTATGCAATGTTTAAGCCAGTCTGTACAGTATTATGCATTATTTAAGCCAGTCTGTACAGTATTATGCAATATTTAAGCCAGTCTGTACAGTATTAAACAATATTTAAGCCGGTCTGTACAGTATTTTGCAATATTTAAGCCAGTCTGTACAGTAATATGCATTATTTAAGCCAGTCTGTACAGTATTAGACAATGTTTAAGCCAGTCTGTACAGCATTAGTCAATGTTTAAGCCAGTCTGTACAGTATGATGCAATTTATTAGCCATTCTGTACAGTATTATGCAATATTTAAACAAGTTTGTAGAGTATTATGCAATATTTAAGCCAGTCTGTACAGTATTACGTAATATTTAAGCTTGTCTGTACAGTATTACGTAATATTTAAGCCAGTATGTACAGTATACGTAATATTTAAACCAGTCTGTACATTATAACGTAATATTTAAGCCAGTCTGTATTGTATTATGTGTAGATAAAGAAATCAACAAGAGAAATTGCTGCCAACAGTTCTTGGCACAAGTATTATCAAATGTATTTGCATCTAAAATGATGAACTGTCATTGCAGGGAAATCATCGGAAGTCGTGTTTTATGGACAATAAATCATACTAACTGTCTTGTTATGTTGCAAGATTATTAATAAAGATGCTGCATGGATTGAAGTGCAAAACCAAGAGTGTCTCTAGATTCTGTCAATTTATTACCAAGTTAGTGGGCTTTCATAGAATGTATATGATGTGAAAAATTGCCTGATTTCTATTGATTGGCTATTCAGATGAATATATGTGTTTTATTGGAGGGTATGATTTATGGAATTGTAGGCTTGCACATCTAATCAGTTTTCATTTGTGGTGTAATTTAAACCTACAAGTGATACTCAAGTCTCATGTATAAAAGAACAAAAGCTATGGCAAATATAGATATTTATCTATGTTATGTTTGGAAACATAATTATAACAATTTTAAAGACAAAAACAGATTAAAACAAAATATTATTGAGTAATATGTAAACATCCTGTTTATTTAAGTGTTTTCTGTAAAAGATCTTACAAAACATCATCTATAATTGAAATTGTATATGAAGGTGTATGGAAAAAAACACCATTACTTTTTTACTCGTCTTTGCCTCCAGGTGGCAAAATGATTCATTATGTGAACAGTAAAAACCTTAAAGCTTTAATTTTGTCACTTGAAAAATAGTTGACATAAAACACTTAGCAGTTGTACATAATTTTACATAATAATGAAACAGGTGTACTTTCTGTAGCATTTGTATACTTCATTTTATTAATTACATGTACACGTTAGCATGCGTCAGCGAGACACGTTCATTTTTGTTAAAGATGATACTCACGGACTCACTCACTCACATAAATGAATACCAAGTTCCAGAGATTGTCGGTGAAGCACGATTGGTTGATTAGACACGAGATTTATCTTGCCGAGGATGCAGGAGATAGTCGATGTATACATAAGCATATTTTCTAATTCGGAATGCTCGGCGTTTTCCATTGCAAAAACTTACACATATTCGTGAACCGTTGACGTGTTTGAAACGTGGATTAATATCATTCATTATTCAGCGAACACACCGCATCAAGTTAGTTGTTTCAATTTTAGCATAAAAGATCAATTTATTATCTTTTTGTGTTTATTTTATTTTTTAATTCCAGAAATTAGTTAATGTTCTCATTTTACAAATTAAAGTGCCACCTGGAATCCCGGCGGCAGAGTTTCCATGTAAAATATAGCTGGGATTTGGATAATTCTGACTAGAATACTTGGTATCGTTTAGGGGGGGGGGGGTCTCATTGCGCGGTTTGAATCCGTGACGTCCCGCTAGTCGGACTATACCCACTACGCCACGGCGATCAAATCAATTTAGAATGTTTTTTTTTAGAAAATGTATACTATAGTTCAGGCAGGATGTATTTGCGAAAGGTTGCATTTATATTCGCTTAAAGTTGTCATGTTGGCATTGAATAATATATGGACGCTATCTAGTATAATGCGACCTTTCGGATGTGTCTAAAATTATTGCGTCTAAAAAATCACCGTTGGGAATGTGAAACTCGTCCATTGAGACACGCATAATAACTCACATTGATATGTCACTTCCGTCATTTGCCAAGCAAGTCATATTTTATTTAGCCCGTTGAACATCTCAAACAAGAGCGGCCTCACATATGCAGTGAAATGAAATTCATTCACCTATGCTATAGCACGGTGTAGATGCATATCGGTGGCCTTTCTGTCAAAATGCTTCCCGTGCCAGAAAAGTGAGCCGATCGAGAGGCTTTCCGTGCCACAACGAAAGCGAAAGTAGGCATTTTGTAAGTAAACATGATGAAAAATACTATATAGCGCATTGAACGTAAAGATTTGATCATAAAGATGATATCAATGACACTAGATATTTGATATACTACGGAAAAGCTATGTTAAAAAGTAATTAAAGTGGCATGAATGCACGATTGTTCCACCACCATCGTCATCATTCCATCTTCGATATAGTTGTGATAAGTGTTTGGACCTGCGGAATAATGTGAACCTGTAGCAAGATATATGCTTCAACTCATTAACCACCTCTTTTTATGCACAAATGTGTTATCCGGTTTAAATTTAAGATTTTTTTTCCTGTTAAGTGAATAACGATCATCCAATTTTCTTGTTTATGACAGAGAGGCAACGAAGAATGAACAGAGAGGCAGCATTTTGACAGAAAGGCCACCGGTATGCATCTACACCGTGTATAGAGCATGCACAAAATAAACGTCACCAGATGAACAATGTGGCGCAATAATTTATATGCCCTGAGGTTAATAACCTTACAATTAAATACGAACGAAATTATACCCATTTTGTAATCTGAAATGAAGGTGTGTGTGTGATTCATTTGCAATTCCGGCCATGAATAAAGTATTTTACGAATCTATACCTAGCAGTTTATCAGCCAAATACCAATTAGCGCTTCCAGATGAAAATAACGAGGACTTTGAGGGCACAATTGGCCATTAAACACATGGCTTAATCATAGTGTTGCACATACTAAAGAACACCAAACTGCTTATCACTTTGCGCAATAAATAATTGAAACCTGTCAAAGTATTCATATAATTATTTTACAAAATAATTCTCTGACCCGAGTTTCCCTTAGCTTTATGTAACTGATCTCTTAATATTACATTTTTAAGCAGCCAAATGTCCTTTTATTGCATTACTTGTAAGAGTTTTCAATGGATTTTATTGCATATTAATAAAACGTACAAATATACATATTAGTGCAAAATATTGATTAATTATCTTCAAGGCTGGATTTTTTATTTGCATCTAAACTTTAAGATTATTTTCTCAAGACATAAAATAATGTGGCCAAAAAGCTTTAATTATCAGTCATTCTCCTGAATATCAGGAAGGTTATCATGTTCAAAATGGTATTATAACAAATTGCCATATTACGAATTCTCCGACAGCAACATTTTAATGGATTATCTGAAATCAAGTGATAAACATATTAAACACAGAATGAAATTAGTATGTAAAACATCTGAGCCGATGCACGATAAATATTATTTATATCAAATATATTTGTATGTACATGCATATATATTATTTAATGTTTGTTTCCAAACTGAGTGAATGACTGGTTAAGGTCTTCTTTGTTCAGCGTTGCTATGACATCGCATAGTGCCTGTTCAGAACTAAACTGCCACACGACAGCTTTCATCAACTGTTAAGACTAGAAACTGAACATCGTCCGTCAGCGGACCGAGGATCAACCACACACGATACTACATATTGTGCAATCTCCACATGAGTAGAGGCCTACCGAACATCTGATCACATCCTCAATGCAGGGACCAGCATGTACTGTGGACAAACTTGTGTTAGCTGGAACTTGCGAGCCTGCAAGAGAAGATGTGCGGTCAGGTGACCAACCGTTCCATCATCGACTTGGGCCCCTTGATAAGCGGCGATCGAGAAGAAGGAGAAAACCTCAACATCATTTATATTGCATGCATATTCGTAATCGGAGTTTGATCGTTGTCATAATATGAGTATGATCGTAGTCGTAATTAATGTATGCTCATAGTCGTAATAAGAATATGATCGTAGTCGTAATATGAGTATGGTCGTAGGGGTAATAGAAAAAGTATCGTAGTCGCATTAGGCGTATGATTGTAATCGTAATAGGAGTTTAATTGTAGTTGGAATAGTAGTATGATTGTAGTTATAATAGAAGTTGATTGTGGTATTCATAAGAGTATGCTCGTTGTTTCACTTATGACGCCGTAGTATCTGTGAAACAACCGACGTTTGCATTTTTCGTGTTACTATGCTATTTCTAACGTTGCAACTGAGTGCAATTTTGTGTTAAAATGTCCGAAAACTATAAAAACATCTCTGGTACGTAATTTCCATCACCATAAAAGCAATCCTTTCCTTATCCGCTCAATTTAATTCTACATGTAATCAAGGTTTTTTCTTTCAATCTCTGCAATATTTTCACAAAACATTTGTCATCCTTTCTATTGACAAAAATTAATGAACGACGATTCAATTTCATCATCCTGCGCAGGGTTATAAGACGTGAAATTTTGGTAAAAACTAAAAAAGCAATCACAACAATAACGAATGCATCGTCGAATTGATTTTATGTGCGCACAGTATGCAATAACCACGCATGAGCAGCAATAAAATTTAATAATTAATAATTCATACGGTGAAAACATATGCAAATTAGAAAAAAAACGCATTCATTCAATATTCATGTAATGATGCATTGATCATGAAGTCTTAGATAATTGAGCACATTTTATCGCCTTTGTTTGTACAAATTTAGCTCAACTACGACACCAAGTATTTGGAAGCACGGACGTGTTTTCAAATATTAGATGGTGCGTGTTTTCAAATATCAAAGGAGACGTATTGTATATATCATGGTGGACCTTATTTCTAAATATGAGGGATAACTTTTTTGCAAATGTGAGAGGGCATTTGTCTCCAAATTTGAAATTAAACTTGTTTCCAAATATGACAGGGCACTTGTTTCCAAATTTGAGGGGGAACTTGTTTCCAAATATGACAGGGCACTTGTTTCCAAATTCTAGAGGGAACTTGTTTCCAAATACGAGGGAGAACTTGTTTCCAAATATAAGAGGGCACTTGTTTCCAAATATGAGAGGGAACTCGTTTCCAAATGTAAGACAGAGATTATTTCCAAATATGAGAGGGAACGTATTTCCAAATATATGATGGAACTTGTTTCCTCATCATATGAGAGTGAACTTGTTTTCAAATATGAGAGAGAACTTGTTTCCAAATATGAGAATTAACTTGTTCCCAAATATGAGGGAGAACTTATTACCAAATATTAGAGGGAACTTGTTACCAAATATAAGAGGGAACTTGCTACCAAATATAAGAGGGTACTTGTTACCAAATATAAGAGGGAACTTGCTACCAAATATAAGAGGGTACTTGTTACCAAATATAAGAGGGTACTTGTTACCAAATATAAGAGGGAACTTGCTACCAAATATTAGAGGGAACTTGTTACCAAATATAAGAGGGTACTTGTTACCAAATATAAGAGGGTACTTGTTACCAAATATAAGAGGGAACTTGCTACCAAATAAAAGAGGGTACTTGTTACCAAATATAAGAGGGTACTTGTTACCAAATATAAGAGGGTACTTGTTACCAAATATAAGAGGGTACTTGTTACCAAATATAAGAGGGAACTTGCTACCAAATATTAGAGGGAACTTGTTACCAAATATAAGAGGGTACTTGTTACCAAATATAAGAGGGAACTTGTTACCAAATATAAGAGGGTACTTGTTACCAAATATAAGAGGGTACTTGTTACCAAATATAAGAGGGTACTTGTTACCAAATATTAGAGGGTACTTGTTACCAAATATTAGAGGGTACTTGTTACCAAATATAAGAGGGAACTTGTTACCAAATATAAGAGGGTACTTGTTACCAAATATAAGAGGGTACTTGTTACCAAATATAAGAGGGAACTTGTTACCAAATATTAGAGGGAACTTGTTACCAAATATAAGAGGGTACTTGTTACCAAATATAAGAGGGAACTTGTTACCAAATATAAGAGGGTACTTGTTACCAAATATAAGAGGGTACTTGTTACCAAATATAAGAGGGTACTTGTTACCAAATATAAGAGGGAACTTGTTACCAAATATGAGAATTAACTTGTTCCCAAATATGAGGGAGAACTTATTACCAAATATAAGAGGGAACTTGTTACCAAATATAAGAGGGTACTTGTTACCAAATATAAGAGGGAACTTGTTACCAAATATAAGAGGGTACTTGTTACCAAATATAAGAGGGAACTTGTTACCAAATATTAGAGGGAACTTGTTACCAAATATAAGAGGGAACTTGTTACCAAATATAAGAGGGTACTTGTTACCAAATATAAGAGGGAACTTGTTACCAAATATAAGAGGGTACTTGTTACCAAATATAAGAGGGTACTTGTTACCAAATATAAGAGGGAACTTGTTACCAAATATTAGAGGGAACTTGTTACCAAATATAAGAGGGTACTTGTTACCAAATATAAGAGGGAACTTGTTACCAAATATAAGAGGGAACTTGTTACCAAATATAAGAGGGTACTTGTTACCAAATATAAGAGGGTACTTGTTACCAAATATAAGAGGGAACTTGTTACCAAATATTAGAGGGTACTTGTTACCAAATATAAGAGGGAACTTGTTACCAAATATAAGAGGGAACTTGTTACCAAATATAAGAGGGAACTTGTTACCAAATATAAGAGGGTACTTGTTACCAAATATAAGAGGGTACTTGTTACCAAATATAAGAGGGAACTTGTTACCAAATATGAGAATTAACTTGTTCCCAAATATGAGGGAGAACTTATTACCAAATATTAGAGGGAACTTGTTACCAAATATAAGAGGGAACTTGTTACCAAATATAAGAGGGAACTTGTTACCAAATATTTGATGGAACTTGTTTCCTAAAATGAGATGGAACTTGTTTCCAAATCTGAGGGAGAACATGTTACCAAATATTAGAGGAAACTTGTTTCCAAATATCAGGGGGACTCATTTCGTAATATCAGAAGGCACTTTTTTCAATTTATTGAACGCATGTCAACATGACAAGTCGATGTCAAGAATTACAACTCATACGGGTACACAGGCAACTTCAAATCCGCTCATTGGCATCCGACAATGCCATACTGCGGACAAATAGACCCCTATATCGGTTGTTGAGAATATATCCGAATAATTATTTCCTTTGTTAAGGCACTACATGCGATTATATTTAGTGTACATGTCTCTTTAAGGAGCCAAATAGACTGTAATAAAACCAAACATTCAATACGAACAAAATAAAAGCGGAAGATAAACATTGATAAGGCAAGTGATGTCGTAAAGTTGGTGCCGTATTGTCAAGAGCGGTATATCATTTAGCGAAATTCCGTTCATATTTAATCTGCAAAATGCCACATTATTGCAACAGAAAGTTACCAGGGAATGATTCTCCCATTTTATCCGTTTAAGGACCCCGTAGAGGATATTTATTAAATTGTTTTGAGGGCAATTTGTATTTCTATTATTTTGGCTTAATATTTATTTGGACGTGCTTCATACATTGTAAACAATTTAATAAACGACTATTGGACGATGCAACTGTAGCATACCGCGGAACGAAATTTGCTTTTATGTCTCATAAACGTCACGAAGTTACCCCATAAAGTATGTAAATGTAAATGCAGCATAATAGCCGAGTCATATTTTGCAATTTGCCTTTCAGAATACAGATTAATGCACTTTGACAACAAGACATGATTTACGATGCAACTATGTAAATTCATTGCTAATTAAGTATGGGATGTTTATAAAGAGCAAATATACAGAAGTACTATGGAAATGCTGTTCATGTATATGTGTTTAAAACATATGGATATCTTATAATAAAGTTGGGCCACATTCATAAGCATTTCATTTACATGCATGTTATAATTACATAAATTGTATAGTTTACGTTATATATATATATATATATATATATATATATATATATATATATATATATATATATATATATATATATATAAACACGTTATACATATATAGATCTAGTACTACGAGTAAGGCTTTAACCATAATTATAAGAGAATTATAAGGGAAATCAACGTCGCATTTGGCGTTCAGGAATCAGCGACTTGATTAGCTCCCATGTTTTATCATTTACTTAAGTATTTTTTTTACAAGACATGGTATATATAATCTAAAACACGTTTGAAAGAAACCATTTTTGTGAGGAAAAAAATCTAAAAACTGCAGTATTGAATAAACAGTGGTGGCATTTATATATTCGTGGTATGGATTTCAACGTACTTCCGTAATTACAAATACCAAAAAATATTAAACATTCATCGGAAGTTATAAGATGTCCCCTTCTACAATAGAACAATTGAAATGAAAGATTACGCAGATATTTGAATGTAATTGCATTTAACTTAGCAAATTAAATAGACTTCAAAGATATGTCCGACTAACGTTATCTGCGCCATAAGAACTTAACACACATGTTATCGCTGAAAACAAGCAAATAACTCTAATAGTATGATACTCAATGTGCTCGAACTATTTATGGAATGATATTTAGGTAAAATTACATCATTCATGGTGAATATTTACATTTTGACTGATGTTTATTCTAATATGCGTCATGACAATTCCATCATGCTTGTTGCCTATTCGTGTGCACTTGATATAAATTCCTATTAGGTTATGTCTAAAAATGCTCACGCAATCTGAAGCATTCGTGGCAATTGTGGTCATACGATGAAGCAAGTAGCGAGATAGTGAGACGATATGTGAGCCAAACAAAGTGATAATTAGATGTGAATATAGTTGCTAAGCTATGTTTTCATGTTTGAAAACATGCCGGAACATCTGTGCCAAAAAGTAAGCATGACTATTGAATTTCAGAGTAAACACTTGCTTATAACATTCATATTTGATAAAATGTATATGTGTATTTTATGTTACGTCAAACGTAACTTTCCTGAACTAGACAAGATAAAACGCAAAGCACGTTTGAATCAAGCAATATTTTGCTATGGAAACATCGAACAACCAGTAGTCGTAGTTAAGATTTAACATGTAACTGTGTGTTTATCTTGTTCGAAATGTTATATTATGACGTCTTTATTAACGTCTTTATTGACATTGCATCATGCAAACAGAAGAAGCGTTTATGCTGTTATTTATAGACAATAGTGGTGCAATATTTTTCAAACTTACTTCAACAAATTACATTGTGTAAAGTGCAACAATTAAAATTTTCCACAATGTCCAATGGAAAGGTTTAATAAACCGATGACAACCGGTGATCGTTTGGTTCTAATCAGTCGGTATACAACACAATTATAATAATGCTTCAAACTTTTATTGCACGCAATCAAAATCCCGTTTCTTTGGACTTGGGTGGGAGGATCTTAAACGACGTCTAACAACTGCCCGGATGAGCCTTGGTCGCACGGCTGAAATGCGAACGTTAACATAATGTTTCATTAATTAATAACAGTGGTATAACTGAAACAACGCATATGTTTGTAACGTATATGGAATAGCAAAAGATGATTTTGTTGAATAGACATATCACCAAATCAGTTTTTTCGCATATAGTTAAATGCAGGTTAAATGATATGGTAATTCGATGTAGTGCATTTCAATGTTTCATACAATGGTTAAAATGAGTATAATCAATAACATGAAGGTCATGCTTACTTGCAGGTCATCAAACACGCATTGCCATAGGTCAGCCCATAGTTGCCGCTCACAGGAGACAAGATCCTTGGACACAGACACGCTGTATTACGGCACTCGCCGTCATATGCGTTTTCGTTGCTAAAAAAAAACATTGTTGTCAACTTCCATTTTGCATTAGCTACTTTATCTAAATCAATATTAGGAAGAACCAAACTGCCGTTTTAAAGAACTATATTACATGTAAAGCTTATGCCAGTTTGCAATTCGAATAGATCTTGTTCGCAAATGCTGGCTTGTAACACAAGTTCAAACATATTCCATAATTGTATAATTCATTTTCAAATAAAAGTTGGTGTAAGTGATCATCACGTATTTCTAGTTTCTTAAAAGGTATGTTTTTAGTATTTTCATGTCACCAATGTTCAGTAGGTTAGTGCTGTTCGTGATAATCAGCGTACTTGCAGGTCAGCGCACACTGGTTGCCATATGTTTAAACATCGGCACCGCAAACTGGCGCGTTAGTTGTAATAAAGGTTATACAAACTAGGTCTCAAATGTAAAAAACATGAATAATTTTGGATTTGGTTATGTTTTTGAAAATCCTAACGTTGTACAAGTTAATAGTTTTATTAGCGAGTTCAAATGTAGACTTGTTGACAATTTTTAACAAGAGTGGTACGGTAAAATTAATAATAGTACTAAAATTTTTGAAAGGTGTATGGAATATGAAACATATTTAGATTTACTTCCTAGACGTCTGCGATTATTTTTTGTAAGATAAAGAGTCTCTACACATCCTTTGAGAAGCCAAACTGGAAGATACGCCCAAAATAACATACCACGAAATGAACGTTATTGTTTATGTTGTAATGCCTTGGCTTTAGAAGATGAATACCATTTTATTAGTTCTTCGCTTGCGAAGGACTAAGGTTATGAGTGTGTATTTCAAGTCAGTCTGCTTTTAGCTACGCTAGAAACGATAACCACCTTAGCTACGCTAGGAACGATAATCTGCCTGTTTATACTATACCACTGGTAAACTGCAGACAGCAGAGTATGTATGTAATTAATATGTGTTTAACAGCTTGTGGGACGACATTGGCCAGTTTGTCATTGAAATCTGTACATGTACATATTGGCTGCTTTCAGGGAAAACGGGGCTTAATGCATGTAAAATAAGTGGTGTCCCAGATTAGCCTTTGCACACTGATTAGCCTGTGCCATGCACACAAGCAAACCAAGGAGGACACTTTCTGATTTAATGGTGTTTTTCGTTTAAAGATAGTTTCTGATACTGGGATGACAATTTATACATATGCATTAAGCCCTTTTTTTCCAAAATGAAGCTTAAATGATCTTCTCTATTAATGATTTGAAAAAAAGGATAAAAGCGATAATAACTTCAAAGTAACCTCGCTGACAAGGCAAATCACTTTTAAATCATGTTAGTGCCGCCGCAACGATATTGTGGTAGTTTGTAAGTTGCTACTGTTGTTTTGTAGCATTTGATACCTTGGCGCCGGGAACCAGACTGTATAAGGTTCTTGTGGTTAGTTAATTTTCCTGCAGCCCCGATGCGCTCTTGTTATCTGTCCTTTCCCTGCATGTTCGTTTTTGGCGCCGTTCATTTGACAGGCATTGCAGTAGTTTATTAGCCCCGTAGAGCCCCAAAAGAGGTATATATTCGTTGTATTATAAGAAATTACATTTGCTCTTTAAAGCGTCGTTTTGTTAATGTCTAATTTTCTGTTCGTAAGGCGTTCAACTTTAAAGTTGTTTTATGTTATCAGTTTTCGCGACTGAAATATACCATGGCTTCCCCAAATTAACGGCATTGGAATTACCTATTATTCTTTATATATGTATTTGCCAGAATTAATCACTATTTAAATGTGTCATTAAATGTATGTATCTTTTCCTTTAATTTGTAGTTTGACGTAGACGATTGTCAGTGACATTGTTTAATAAATTCGAAGCTTAACGTGACAAACGACATTGTCTTAAGCCAACTCACGGGCTAAACTTTACAAATCAAATAAACAACCAATGAGTTCTAAATTTTTACCTTGTGGCATTTTTTAGTAAACATCTAAAACTGACCATTTCACAGTTTTTCATTAAATGCTTAATATTGATAATTGTAAACATTGGATCTTAAAAGCTTCATTAAAAAAAAACAAGAATAATATTAAAGAAACAAAAAAAGTTACCCTCAACTGGGCTCGAACCAGTGACCCCTGGAATAAAAGTCTATCGTTTAGACCACTCGGCTATCCGTGCTCATACAATGAGAGATGTATTTTATACTTTATATAAGCAATCCTCTTAGTATAAAAAAATATAACGACAACAACAGAACTCTCCAAATGATTAAATCGCTATTTTTTTGTCAATTTACCAAAACATAGAAAGGTCCCTTTAATGTCTTCAGACTTGCAAATTGAATTAGTTCAATACACTGTCAGAATTTACACATCATGAATAACTTACAGGTTTAGTGGGTGCCTTATAGCCTGGGGCAAATATATTAAAGCCCAGGGAACGAAATTTCAAAAGTTGGTTACAGTTGGGCTTAAAAGCAGGGCAACTTTTCAAAGCTTGAACAACTCAAACCAATTAAACATAGAATACAAATTGGTGACTGTGGATCAATTAGGCCTAGGAAATGATTCAATTCCGGCTCACAACAAGACATGATGCATCAGCATTTTGCTGCATTGTTAAATACAGAATGGCCTTTTCTTGATTGTCATGAAATGTGTGCCAGGTATAATATGTATCTTTCATTCAGAATCATAAAATACATAAAATACATGCTCAACCCTTGCATATAGACTATTTTTACGAGCTAAAATTAAGTGTACATATATATCTGTATCACTTCGGATGATAAAACACACTCAACTCGTTGTTTTTTTTCGTTTCTGCAAGTCAAAATCAATAGTACATATTTTTCTGTCTCAAAACATTGCTGCTCTTGTTTTACACAGCTTATTTGTACTTGTTGCTAGTTTTAAATTGATTTAAGGAGTGCTACTTCATATTCACAGCTATTAAAGCAATGGTAAAAAGTTTTTTTGGTTTGTAAAATGTTTATACCAATATTTGCATTCTGTTGTTATTCAATAGCCTCTGAAAGTAAAATTGTTTTAAAAAGCCTTATGAATAAAACTTTCTTTACACAGACAAGTGGAAATGATTACTACTACACTTGCTTATTTTTTATAATTATATATTTCTTTTTTACATATTGAATTGCTAAGCAACCACACCGTATTGTCTAATATGAAGGGCAATTTATCGTTCTTAATTTGACCTGCTGTTATGTTTTTGTTAAAATATATGTTTTAATGTTCTTGTTTACATTGTATGTTTGTGTTTAATTTTCAATGCCTGTTTGTGTGGAAGAATATCAAATGAATTGTGTATTGACTGCAGTAAATGAGAATACTATTATATATATATATATATATATGTATATGTATATATATATATATATATATATATATATATATATATATATATATATATATATATATATATGGTGTTTTAAATGTTGTTGTTTACATTGTATGTTTTGTGTTAAATTTTCAATGCCTGTTTGTTTGGTTGAATATCAAATGAATTGTGTATTGACTGCAGTAAATGAGAACACTATTATATATATATATATGGTGTTGCAACGAAAATGTCTTCGTTTATAATACGAATGGATAATGATAAGATGGTATCATGTAAATTATGTAAAATAACGCTCGTAAAAAAGAGATCTCGATCAGCATTTTCATCAGTTACCCGATATCTTTATCTTACACTTTTCCAACCATTTTGTTTTTGTGCAATATTAAACATGACAAATGACGAAACCATGTTTCATTCACGGCAAGCAGTAGTTCCTGCACGAGCATTCTGTTTTTGTGTAATGTATGATTTTAAGGTATTAATCTCAAATGTTATTAAGGACAGAAACTGTGGTTTTATATACAGATATACTGTTAACCTTCGAAATTTTTCTGTGGTCCCCGAGAATAAATGTACACGGGGTAGTAACATCAAAGTAATGTCATTTTAAAAGGCGGTTTACTGAACCAACTCTTATAGTTAAAAGCATTATAATGTTTAAATAAATAATTATTTTTAAAATGATTGCACATATAAGTTAAATATAAATGTGTGTATAAGAATGTATATACGTATTTATAATAAATATAACTAATACAATAAAACAACATAAAATAAATAATGAATTGCTAAAATTTATCCTGCAAATTAGTTATACGTATGCATCTGAGAAATCATTGTATATAGTTGAACATTAGATACATATAATTTATTTCTTATACTTAGGGCAATTTACCTTGCATTAGCACATTTGCTTGTTTTTGTATATTCACATGTTGTATTTTACTGACCTTTTTTGTATGTCTCTACTGGGAACAAGTTTTATATTGTGTTTTCTTCTCACTTCTGTGATTATTTCTTCTCACTTCTTCATGTCTATAGAATATTCATATTTTTGTATCTCTAATTTTTGCTTTCTATTTTTGTATGTATGTATGGACATCTTTAAAATAGAAACTTACTGGACAAACCCACATAATAATATTTACACACCCTCCCTCTCTTTAAATGATTAAATTATGCACTCTGAACGTAAAAGGGCTAAAAAATAAAGACAAACGCATTAAAATCTTCAAATGGTTAGACGAAAAAAAAATAGTATATGCCTACTACAAGAAAGTCACTTGACACATACTTTAGCACAAACCTTAAAAGATGAATGGGACGGAGACATCTATCTTAGTGGACAACATACTAATAAACAAGGCATTGCCTTTCTGATAAAAAATAATATAGGGATCACAGTCAATAACTTTAACGAAATAATAATTGGCAGACAAGCAAGTATAGATATCAAAATACACGAAACAGAACATTAATCAATGTTTACATTCCTAACATAGATGATTCCACATTCTACGAAATATTACAATCCTTCATAATTAATAACCAAGATAAAAACATTATAATCGGTGGTGATTTTAATACTGTTCTTAACCCATTATTAGACAAAAAGAATGGAAACCTTTATACTCATCCTAAAAATAGAAATAGTTTAAATAACATAATTGAAAACTACAATATGATAGACATCTGGCGTACAATATATCCAAACGAAAGCAAATTCACCTGGCACTCAAACACAAAACCAACAATATTTTGTAGATTAGACTATTTTTTAATATCTGAATCTCTTTGCAACATTATTGACACATGTAACATAAAACCAGGATTTATGACTGACCACTCTCTAGTTGAACTTAAACTGCACAATATACAACCTGAAAGAGGCCCAGGATACTTTAAAATTAACAACAGCGTCTTATTAGATACACAATATCAAATACAAATAAAACAGGAATTATTAAATACAGTTCAAAATAATGAAGATGCAAACCCAAACACCTTATGGGAAGTAATTAAAGGAAATATACGTAACGCAACAATTAGATACACATCATTTAAACAAAAAGAAACACACAAACTTGAAACTGAAACCATCAAAACCATTGAAACACTTGAAAAACAATTGCATCAAACAAACACAAATGATACCACCGACATTGAAAATGAAATAACATTAAAAAACAAATATTAGATGGAATCTATCATACACGTCTCAATGGAATAATACTTAGAGCGCGTGCTCATCATGTTGAACACAATGAAAAAAACACAAAATATTTCGCAAACATTGAAAAACGTAGAAGTGAACAAAAAACTGTACACAAATTAGTAGTCAATGGCAAAGATATAACAAACAGAACTCAAATACTAGAAGAACAACGTTTATTTTTCGAAACCCTCTATAAACGAAAAAATGTTGAAAATAACACCCTCTTTAAAAATACACATCACGCCTTAAACCAGGAGGAAAAACAACTGTGCGTCGGATTACTTAATGAATATGAATGTGGATTAGCCCTAAAAGAAATGCAAAATAACAAAAGCCTAGGATCAGATGGCATCACAATCGAATTTTATAAAATATTCTGGAATGATATAAAAACACATCTAATTAATTCACTTAACTATTCATTTAACAACGAAAACTTAACTACGCTACAAAAACAAGGTATTATATCACTTATTCCAAAACCTGGAAAAAACTTAGAATCCTTATCAAACTGGCGCCCGATTAGTTTACTTAACAATGATTATAAAATTGCAACTAAAAGTATAGCAAACAGAATAAAAAAAATATTACCATCAATTATTTCAAAATCTCAATCTAGTTTCATAAAAGGACGCTACATTGGTGAAAACGTTCGTCTTATCCAAGAATGCATAAACTATTTCAACAATTCAAATAGTCCTGGTCGAATATTCTTTGCAGACTTTGAAAAGGCATTCGATTCGCTTGATCATTCATTTATGTTCTAACGGCCACCGGAAAAACTTTGCGAAACCGAAATTTCGCAAACTTAAGTACCCTTTTTCTTGAAGGTTTGCTTATTTGTGATAAAGTATAAGATAAAAGTCTAACTTGTTATTAATAATTGGTTATTTTTGCTTGTTAAATGCGTTTTCTTCACTATGAACTTTATTTGCAAAGTTGGGGTTCCCATGGGATTTTTGTATTTTCCCATGGGATTTTTCATTATCCCATGGGAATTTTGGTTTCTCCCATGAGATTTTTCTCCAGCTTTTTTTATGGGAGAAAAAATCCCATGGGATTTTCAAAAACATAAAACACGTTCGTTTGTGCTTAGTTATCGATTTTAAGCATTGTTAAAGCATTTGTGCTTATTTTCGTTCAATTTACTTTGATAGAAAAAAAATCCCATTTTTTTATGGAAAAAAAAAATCCCATGGGATTTTTTTCTGATTTTTAGAGATTTATTCATGTAACCTTCAGAAACACTACCTTTTAACAAATGATGAGCATTTCTCGCGATTTCAACGCGTTAAATCGTGTTTAAAAAAAATAAAAAAATCCCATGGGATTTTTTTGTCCCATGGGACTTTTTTGTCCCATGGGATTTTTTTTTCCAATTGGATTTTTTTTAAGGTATAATTTCTAAAAGCTATATAATAATAATAATAATAATAATAATAATAATAATAATAATAATAATAATAATAATGATAATAATAATAATAATAATAATCGTGCTCAATATGATGAATTTGTACTTTTAAGCGACTAACATTTTTATTCGAGCCGATCGTCGAGTCCGAATGGTGAGTATAAGAGCAATTTACCAGTACAAATAAATCTCACTTGGTTAGAGAACGCTACCGTACTATAAAATAATCTTGATAATAAGTCATATCATTTTTCGACAGAAAATGAAAACAGTATCCATATTGATGTCAGCAATGTCCCCTGCTATGATAAATATTGACAAAATGAAAAACCTTGACAATAATTCCGTGTCGAATACGCATTAGATTATAGCAATCAAATTCATATAAGCATTGATAAGATAATATGCAAAAATGGGTCTTATGTCAAATACGGCCAGCGTAGCTCCATTCCATAATGTCCGGTATTAAGTCACGTCAAGTTTCGTGGTCGAATTATAGCATAATAATCATTTTAACATTACGCGAATCATATATTGTGTTAAAGTTTATGTTACACTAATGTGCGATGATGAAAATGGGATTTCGGTAATTCTACATTCGCCCGCCTAGTACCGAAATCCCCATATTTACGCCTTAAAGGGTCAATAGGTCATCGGTATGAATGGTTTTTGACTTCACATGAATGTTAAGGTGCAAAAAATGATATTAATTTTAATTATTAAGCACTCTTGACAGCATTAAGTTGCCTCTCAGTGGGGATTTCGGTAATTCTACACTAGAACTTAAACGCGCGCCGGTACCGAAATCCTGCTGTACAAACCTTCAAGTGTCAACAAAATTATTATAGTGTTTTTTTCATTAGCAAGCAGTGACATGTATTATCTCCCATTCGGTTACTTCTTTTGGAAAATAATTAGCGGGGATTTCGGTACTGCTACATTCGTACGCCCAGAGCCGAAATCACCCATGTTTACGCCAATCCCCCATATTACGCCTTAAAGGGTCTATATGTCATTATGTTTGGGTTTTGGCTTTGCATTAATGTTGATTTGTACACAATCATATTAGTGTTAATCATTTAAACACTCTTATCAGAATATTTTTTCCATTATTAAATAGTTTATTAATGCGAAAAATGTGTAAACGAATGTAAAAAAGGTAAAATGTACATTTAAAACATTGGTTACACAAAAGTATATGTAAATATAACATGACATAGTAATAATAAGTCTTCAGAAAGTATTTTCCAAACAAATCTGATGAAACAAATGATATCGTACTACCTTATTTACAATATGCTATACACTTTTGCAATTTAGTTATCAATGTTTAATCAAAGCATAAATCAGCATATGTTGCCTCTTAGCGGGGATTTCGGTAATTCTTAACAAGCACATAAACCCGCGCCGGTACCGAAATCCCCGCTGTACAAACCTTCAAGTGTAAAAAAATACTGATTTAGGTTTAAATAAAGGGAACAATAGTATTTTTGGCCACCAAAAAGCACTTCCGCGTCAACAAAAAGATTGAAATTATGTCAGAAACCCAGCTTTTCATTGTATATATTGCAATACACCATCGGCCGCCGAGAGCGGAATACTGCGCTTGGCCGCTAAACAATGTAGATTGCATCAAATTAAATGTCAATTTTCGATTTTATTACAAAAATAAACACTGCCTTTTTATAAATATGTCAAGCACGTACACTTAACAAAAAAATCGATATATCTTTATGTAATGTAGGAAAGTAAAGCGCTTTATATATAACAATGTTTTATAATGTCTCTCTGGTTGAGAAAAAAAACTAAACAAAACCATGCAGAACATATAATATGTTTTCATAATTAAAAAAAAATATTTAATGATGCACGTGATGTTTTATAATTGATATAAGTTCACGTGTCATTGAACGAGTTAAGGGAGAGATGCGAATTAAATTACACATAATTAAAAACTGATACTATACTGTCAGCTTGATTTATAAATTGTGTTCCATCGCGCCAATATATTCATTGTTCCATGAAATTGTGTATAAAAGCAAAACGATTGAAATTATGTCAGAAATCCTGCTTTTCACATGAAATGATCTTTAACACTTTATTTATTCCAATCAGGAAAATAACAAATACAATAATAGGGGAAGTCTATACTGTGTATTAGAAACTTGTTGTGGTGATCCCTATCTTATCCGCTCAATACACATCCACCTGGCTACTGTACAGAAAAAATTAGATTTACTTCCAAAATAACTGATTTCATTAATTGCTAACTTGTTGTCTACATTTTAAATTAACAACGATAATGGATCAACATCACCGTTGCACAATTATTAAGTTCACAGTAATCTGTACTTTAAATAGAGCCTAATTAAAGACGGTGCTAATAAAGAACAAAGCGTGAATGTGGATATTAAGAAATTAGATCCTTTTTTGCATGACACTGGCAGTATATCATTTTATCTTATATAAATAAGCGACATTTAAGACATGGATAAAATTAAAATAAGACACATTTGCATCTTTCATTTCTTAAAAAAAAAAATAAGCACGCAGTCACATATAAATAAGATACATTGAAGACACAGAAAAAAATAAATAAGACACATTTGCATCTTTCACAAAATTTTCTTAGAAAAACATGTGAAACTGAAGAAAAACATTTATTACTGACACATTATTCTAAAAGTCGACTGACAACTTAAGTTCAAAGAGGGATTTACAATTAAATAAGATCCATTTTCGCATGATGCTGGTTGTAGAGCAAGCAATACATTTCTTACTGACACATTATTCTAAAAGTCGACAGGCAACATTAATTCAAAGAGGGAACCACAATTAAATAAGATCAATTTTCGCATGATACTGGTTGTATAGCAAGTACATGTAGTCACATATTAATTACATCTTGCATTAGTTGCAATAATTTTGTTAAGTGCGCGTGCTTCTGAACGTTGCGTTAAGCGAGAGTGTTGTCATTTTGTTAGTTTTATATTTTGGTATTATGTATGATTATTGCTTGTTTTGAATTTGAAATAAACGCTTTCTGGCAAATAAGCATCGTCTTAATTTTAATACAAATAATGAACATTTGACATACAAAATGTCCAATAACATACCGGCAATAACATTATATATATGTTAATTTCTTTGCATGTTTATACCGAAATTATAGCCGACATCGGCAGTTAGGGAAATTTTGTGACACACTTTAACACATCAAACATGCATGATAGTTCTTTTTTCATATGATATTCGCCTGGTTGCTTACCGGTGTATTGGTGCAGTTGATAACCCCGCCGGGACTACAGTAGGGTGCTAATACACACGTGTATCGTGTTCAATACAATCGTCTTAATTTTAATACAAATAATGAACATTTGACATACAAAATGTCCAATAACATATCGGCAATAACATTATATATATGTTAATTTCTTTGCATGTTTATACCGAAATTATAGCCGACATCGGCAGTTAGGGAAATTTTGTGACACACTTTAACAAATCAAACATGCATGATAGTTCTTTTTTCATATGATATTCCCCTGGTTGCTTACCGATGTATTGGTGCAGTTGATAACCCCGCCGGGACTACAGTAGGCTGCTAATACACACGTGTATCGTGTTCAATACCCGATCCATGCTACAACGTGTAAGAACGGGAATTTCGGTAATTCTACCTTTTTAAGCTTGCGCACCTCTAATGGGCACATATCCAAATATAATTTAATTAATTATTTTCCTAATCAGCATCATTTCACTAAACTACATGCAAATGTGTAGGTAGGCTTTCCATGCTTAAAAAAAATAAACCGATTTTTTCAAAACCACCCTCACGCTCGGCTTTTGTCCAGTTTATTTTCACCCCTGGGGTATATAAAAGTTCCATAATTCATTCAAATTTCCAAATATGGGCATGCAGTTGGTGTGTACAGATGCAGTAAAGGTGTTTAAAGTTTAAACAAGATGAAATAAGTATTCTTTTACAGACATTTATTTTTTACAAATTTTAATCTATGGAATAGCGCCATGAAATGTAAGTGATTTCAGCCAAGTAAAAATTGGGTCGGTTAAAAACAAAGTGTCATAACATTCAAAATAGTATCATTTAAGTTATATTTTAAACTAAGTTTTTATAGAAACACTATATACAGCAAAAATACAAAAAAATAGACAAATTTACCGTTTACTTTTTTAAATAAAAATAAAAATGCAACATGCATCATTCGTATTTTCAGCAGTAAATTAATCAATTTAGCCATAACGTTGTTTTAATTTTAAAATTGAAGGATGTGCATACAATTTTCAACATATTTAACAATAAACATAGCTTATGTGCTATATTAAATCAAATTACGTTAGAAAAGAAATAAAACGCGTCGCAAAAAGTATGCGATGTCGGCAGGAATCGAACCTGCGCGGGAAAATCCCAAAACATTTCTAATTCATCGCCTTACCCACTCGGCCACGACAACTTCACATCTGTGTAACCTTAAATTAGATATATATAAATAAACAGGTAAAAAGGCTCGCTCGATCTTTGAAGAAATCGCGAAATCGTATTTTTCAGATGATAATTGGATCAAAGTCAATATTTATAGTGAAAATAATGTAATCTAAATGAATAAGTTAAACATATATCAAAATTCGAAGTTTGAAAAAAATAAAATGCATCTCTCGGAAATAAGCGATCATTGAAGATCGGCAATGGCTTATGTATGAAGTGAAAGGACAGTTGAAAGTTTCCATTTTGCACGTTAATGATTCTGATAATATGGTGACAAAGGCAGCAGTCATATGTAGTATTGTGTTTGACCGAAGAGTAGCGTGATCTGTGTCGGTGTTGGGCGCTCTGAGGGCGCAATCCGGCTACATAGGTACATAGGAACCTCCAGTGGCTACAGTCCATGGATCGGGTTCGGCAGACAGGGAACATGTAAATTTTTATATGTATGTTTTATATCTTAATTACCTAAACGTATATTTATCCTGGTTACTTATTTACTGAGGTTTGAGTTAGTCGCAATGATTGTAGATACGTTGTACTATATTTAGTAAGTATTTGGAGGACGAGTGGCACGGGCACGCGCTTTATTATCACTTATGCAAGGAACGCGTTTTGTTTATATACGTATTTTTGATATTCCGATAGGCTTAAGGGAGGTAACTTATTCAAGTAAAACGCGATATTTTTTGCGATGCCTTTTTATAACTCTTGTTTAATTAATTACATACGAATATACAGCTAAATTTAAGATGATTTTTACCAGAAAAAATTTCGGAGAAAGATATATTGAGATTTTGATATTCCATAGAATGCGAGTCTCCATATATATTTTCTATTGCAGGGGAGGTAATTTAAAATTTTTAAAGTCTCCGAATTGGTCTTTGTTGTATCTATTTACGTTTATTTTCCAGCTAATGGCGATTAAAAAATTAATTATTATTAGTATGTGCTCACATGGATATTGGTACGGATATATCGTGTTCATATAACTGTTACTACATCCATTTCATTTATCATTCAAGTCGGGCTACACAAATCTCGTGAAGAGGCCAGTAGGACCTGTAAACAAACTCTCATACACACACTCTTCACTCATCGTGGCGCTCTCGCATGTTTGAGGCGATATATAAGACCGATGTCATATATGATACTGTATTCGCTGGTATTTTCGGTTGATATGTTTGATTGCTTAGGACGCAATGAATATAGTGTATTTATATTTAATCGAAGTGAGCTCATTGTTGTTTCTGGCGGTATTCAATTTCTGGTAATAGTTTCGCGATTAAAGACGTCGGTTCTCGGTTAGGTGTGGAATGTTCTTATTTGTTAATGTGCCAAGTGCTTAAAGGCGGTTTATCGCACTTTATTAGTCGGCGTTTCAAGAGAATAGGTAATAAATGCAAATCAGTAGGAGCTTAGAAGACTTAAGTACGGCAAGAACCACAACTCACTCTGCTAGGAACGATTACCACTCCCTGTCTGCAGCAGACGACAAATGATTCTGCTCTAGCAGTGTATGTATATACCAGCTTGTAAACGCCATTGGCAAGTCTAGTGTTTATCATTAAAATATGCACATATTGGCTGCTTTCATGGAAAACGAGGCTTAATGCACGTCAAATAAGATTAGCCTGTGCACAATGATAAGCATATGCAATGCGAACAAGCTAATCAAGGACAACAACAGCGAACAACTTCAGTGCCTTCAGCGCTTTGATTTATAATATACATTATGTCCTATGTTATATGGCGTATAGCTACTTATATGTGTGCGTATAAAATATGTTAACCGTCTTTATTTTTTAAATAAATGAAATCATACTGAAACTCTCCGAATTGAGGATTTACATGTTTTGATGAGCTGTCAAAGATTATTACAAACAACAATTATTATCTTTTTTAATGCAGACACTTTAAAAGACTGTGGGTGCGGACCCAGGATCCTGCGATAAATCAAACGGAAAGGTACTTTAGGTACTTAAGCTACGTTGAAGAAACTCGGACATTGTTGACGCCCTGTCTTCAATAAATACTGTTTTTGAGTGAGGTAAAACTTACAAATGTATTTGTTAGCCAATTGACGTTTATCGTGGTATTTTGAAATTATTTTTAAAATAACTGGACTAAGCATTGGTTTCGGTAGAAAAGTACTGCAACAATTTCGCTAGATTTGAACACATTTTAACACTCCGCATTATGATATTTTGAATCAATTTTTCATATTTATACCAAGTGAGTTTTCATTTGACCGCCTTGCGGATACAGATCCATTAGCATGTGATTGTGTATTATAATAACAATTAATGAGTTAATTTACTACTTACAGTATCGTTATTTTCATCAACATCATCGTTTTCATCGTTATCATCATCATCATCATCATCAACATACATCATCATCATCATCATCATCATCATCATCATCATCATCATCATCATCATCATCATCATCATCATCAACATCATCATCATCATCATCATCATCGTCATCATCATCGTCATCATCATCGTCATCATCATCGTCATCATCATCATCATCATCATCATCATCATCATCATCATCATCATCGTCGTCGTCGTCTTCGTCATCGTCGCCCTCGTCCTCGTTCTCGTCCTGCTCCTCCGCCTCCACCGCATCATCAGCAGCAGCATCGTCATCAGCAACAGCAGCAGCATTATCGTCACTATCACCAACAACATCGTTATGGTCGCCATCGTCGTGATCATCATCATCAGTGTCATCATCATCATCATCATCGTCATTGTTATCGTCGTTGTTCTCCTCCTCGTCGTCGTCATCGTCATCATCGTCGTCATCGTCATTCTCATCATGAACAATTTCAACAACCGTAAAACCTATCGCTCAGCTCATTTTTGCAGTGAATTCGGATGTTATATCAAATCTTTTTGATTAATAGAGTTTGCTGCTTAATGTATTAATAACTAAATAATAATGTTGATAATATTGAAAATAAATGGTTTCAATTTTATTTATCCGTTTAAGATGCAGTATTTGACCAAGTCAATTTGTCGCTAAAAGTATTCATTACACATTCAATCCAAAAAGCGTTACGAGTTGCTATTGAAACTATAATCGCATTCCGATAAAAATGGTGTCTGTATTAGGGCCTGTTTAATTTCTACGCTTCATTGCAATTCATAAAAATATTTTTAAGGGTACCGGTATATCTAGACACACTCTGTTATCCAAACAATCCTTGTGATCATAAACAAATAAACAATGAAATATAAATAAAATTAGATGATAAAAAATGGTATCTTCCTTTTTGCTGTTGCTAGTTATCAACAGAGTAGCAAAACTTTTAAATATAAATTATATTCAATTCATAGCACGCTAAAAGATTTGAAGTTTATCTAAATCTATAAGCACAAACATATTTATGTTTGTTAATACAAAGCTGTAGCAGTTTTCTGATTGCGCTTGAAAAGATGTGATTGTTGTTGTTGCATTAATAGTATCATTAGTTTGTATTTCCAGATTAGGTATTCCACCATACATTTTGTTTTTAATCAGATGTCTTATAATTGGCATTGCAATATTTCAATAACGAGTAATCAACACAATTGACTTAATGTATTTTTAATTGTTTATCCATATTGTCATTAACACTTGAGGGAAAAATAAGCTGTGTCATTTTTTATTTTTTTATTTTACTTATGGTTCAGACAACTCTGCTTTTACTATATGCCGTAATAATTATAAGTTTCCGTTCACTTAAAGATATTGTTTCTCGTGTTGGAAAATTTAAATACGAAAAATATTTAGAGACAAGTGTGCTATGTTTGTTTGTCAATTATTTAATTGAAGTAGAAATAATACATCAGTGTACATAATTTTATTGTGTTGTTCCCTTCGTTCTTTACTTTAAAAATACAACTTAACAGCTTTGCAATCAACTGAAATAATATATAAAAAGTAAAAACAATAAACGTTTGGCTTTCTTAATACGATATCATTTCAAACGCTGTTGGAAGGAACCATTGCTTATTAGAGGTTTACAAGGTAATTTACCCAAGTACGCAAATGTAATGGTCGATTGCCCTTAGGCATGATTCTGTTTTATTACTTTAATCCGGTTGTAAAAATGCATGACCGAAGGGTCATCAGATAAGCAAAAACAGGGCCAAAATCTGATAAAATAGCGCTGTTTAGCTGACTGTACGAAAATCCGTATGTCCGAAAATTTAGAATCATGAAAACATAAATATTTTGGCTTAAAAAGGAAATGTAAGAAAATTTAGAATGTAAGAGAAAATACGGTGGTTTTATGGTGTTTAAATCGATTAGAAATAGCAAAACCTAAAGGCGTTATCTCAAGTGTGATTTTCAAATGATTTTATATGAATGTACACACACGGTAAAACTAGTCTATTAAAATGCAATACCTTCATTGGTACTCATGTTTTTAATATTTATTAAACATAGGTATTTGTGAACACTTGTTGTTATATAATATTGAAATGTACACGCATACTGAACATAAAATCATTAGCATAACGGCTAAGTTGGTTTTTACTAAGATTGCAATAGTGTTTATTTTATTATTATGAATCTTATGAGGATAATTTTGAAAGTATGACACAGAGTATCTGAAGAAGATATATACATAATCACATATGTTGTTGTTGTTGTGGTTATTGTTTCAATATTTTTATGAGTATCATACATTCAATGACGAATAGCTATTAATTTGTCATACAAACACCATAATTATTATTGGATTGCGGAGATTAAACAAATCGATTCCCTTGTAACTGATATAACTGATACATTTTTTGAGCGACAATTTGAAACTAAATCTAGTATTATTTAAATTTGATTATTTTAATTGCAGACTTTTTTTATTAACCCCAATTAATGTGTACGCAACGTTTCTTTTATTTAAATCGCTATGTACGAAGCATCAAGCTATTTTTTAATTAATTGACAGTGATCTTTAATGTATGTCATAATATAAATTGAAATCAATCTTAATTAAAGCTTGAGTGGTTGGTTTGTAGTAAGTTTTGTAAATGTTGCTGTAGGATATGTATGCACAATAAATACTAACGCTCTGGCATATTGTGATGGTGATATGATTATATATTGCACAATAAATATGTTCTTGTGATAATATTGAGGCTATAATTAGTTTTTGAATTAAGCTAGCTAATTTCAAATAAGATACAAACACATCCCAATCCTAAAATTATCAGTAAGTTATAGTATTGTTTGCCTCTAGGCGCATAATTAATTGAAGGCCTAGTTTATCTGTTAATCCTCGCCCCATGTGGTGTCCCAGTGGGTACACTGATATTAATACACGATGTATTGGTCCACAATTAAATCTTTTATAAAAACATGTCTCTCAGGTGACTGAAAAATGGCTGTGTAGATACAACAAATACTACTACAACGGAGACTAAGATAACACATGTTACAATTAATTTGTCTTCCTTGCGTTCTTCTTATACGACAAACACTTCTAAAACAAAAAAGCAAAAAGCCGCTACTGCTACTGCTTCGGCTACTCTTACTGCTACTGCTACTGCTACTGCTGCCGCTGCCGCTGCCACTGCCACTGCCACTGCCGCTGCCGCTGCCACTGCCGCTGCCACTGCCACTGCCGCTGCCGCTGCCACTGCCACTGCCGCTGCCACTGCCGCTGCCAGTGCTGCTGCTGCTGCTGCTACTGCTAGTGCTACTGCTACTGCCACTGCCGCTGCCACTGCCGCTGCTGCTGCTGCTACTGATAGTGCTACTGCTGCTGCTGCTGCTTCTGCTGCTTCTGCTGCTGTTGCTACTGCTACTGTTACTGCTACTGATACGGCTACTGATACGGCTACTGCTACTGCTACTGCTACTGCTACTGCTAGTGCTACTGCTACTGCTACTGCTACTGCTACTGCTACTGCTACTGCTACTGATTCTGCTACTGCTACTGCTGCTGCTGCTACTGCTGCTGCTGCTGCTACTGCTACTAATGATAATTATTCTCCTTCTACTTCTATTTCTACTATTGCTAGCGATGCTTCATAATTTATTTTTAAATGTATCATTTTGTTAAAACAGGAAAGAACTGTTATATATATTTTCTTAAAGGTGTAAAGAATCTAAACTTTTCTGCGATTAAAGTTTTATTTAACTGGATTAGTATAGGCCACATAACAGACGCTATTGTACTGATTTGTACTAAACAACATTTTGTTATAATCAACAGTTTTAACATGCCGCAGTTTCCTTGGAAGTTAACCTTTGATTGGAGTTATGTATAAAACATTAACAAGGTATTTGTTGACAGTTTGTCCTGTCACAATTATATATTAGTTGAGCCAAACGTGTGATAAAGATCCCTTTTGGGGTGGCGATAAATACTATTTATATTGTTAAACAGTGGGAGACTGAGAAAACATATGTTACAATTAATTTGTCTACTTTGCCTGCTTCTTCTTTATATATTTTTCTTGCTAATCGTTTAGTTTTAGTTAAGTAGGTATATCAATTTACATTTTTGATAGATATTTATTTGGATAGTAATAGTATGTTTTATTTGACTTGACATCATTGAACCGGTTTATTCATTGATAAGATCGGGATCTCCACAGGTGTTTAATCTCGATTGTTAGATGGGGAGAAGGGTCCGAATGATAATGTTGTCGTCGGCTTACGAATCACATTTCACAAGTTTTAGACAAATATGCATACGTTATAAACCTAATTTAAGTATTACATAGATAATAACTTATCTTTATTTTGATGAACTACGTTTAAGGTATAAAACTATAATTATCTATGTGTTGTGTGCGGCATACATACCATCTTGCTTTTTTAAATTTGATCACAACGGTCCGAAGTCATAAACATTCATTATGCATGGTTGCTAAAGCACAGTGTATACTAACTAACCTATGTTTATTGTTGTTTGCTAGGGTTATTATTAATTTTTTTTTTTTTTATTTGGGGGGGGGGGGGGGAGGGCTTTTATAGAAGATTTCAACTAGTCCTTCAATTAACGAAAAAAAAATATTGGTATAGGAAATATAAAAGAGTAATAGACAGCTTCATTCATGCTGTTCTATTATGGTGTTTTAACGCATATAATTATGTATGGTTGATGAAGCACATTGTATGCTACCGATGTTTATTGTTGTTTGATGATGATGTTAAGTTGGTGTTGCTGTTGTTGTTAATGATGATGATGATGAGGAGAAGGAAGAAGAAGAAGACGAAGAAGATGATGATGACGATGGTGGTGGTAGTAGTGACGACGACCACGATGATAATGATTTTGATAATGATAATGAGATTTGAATTAAATTAATGCGCAAAGATTTTTCTTTTTAGCGGCCAAGTGCAGATATCTGCGCTCGGCCGCTGTAAGGGTTATGTAATATTTGCAATCTACATAGGAGTCAATAGCAGATACCAAGCACCATATGCTTATGAGAAACAAAAGCAAAATATTGGCAATCGCTGAAATCTCGAATATGACTTAATCATTTTATTAAATGAAAACCGGTAACTATTTTAAACGGTTATTATATTGCAACAACTTAGCGTTGTTTATCCAAAAGACCATTGTTATAATTACAGGGACGTCAATAGGCCAAACTATTCAGGAAATATGATTTGAGTCGTCAAGGATAGATTTTGAGAGCAATGTACGTCCGATGAGATTTAAAGGGAGTTGGAGGCGTAGGGACAGATTCGTTCGAGTACGCGATCATTTGAGAACAAATAATGTTGAAGCTTTATCGGAATTCCGGAAATTTGCGATCGGTACCGATTTTTCCAGGTTCTTTTTTATTGATTCTGATAAGTTAGCGGCCGGCACGGACATGAATATTAACTGACGAAAACCTCTTCGCTACTTTCCGAAAATCTTCGACATGTTGCAAATATCCGTAATATTCCGCATTGTACTCACCAGAAATTGCAACTAGAAAGACTACAATAAATCAATTAGCTACGGCTCGGGCGGGGATTTACCTTTTATCCCTGTAAGGGACCTAATGCCCCAGACTACCGGCTATTTTTTCCGGAATTCGAACTTGATACACTTGATATCCCTGAATTAAATATTTATATCCGCAATTTTGATCTCTAGAGTGCTGACTGTTAGTATTGTATTTGACTGGAATGACTGTCGATTATGTGTTTTTTAAGATTAAAACAAGCTTACGAAGAACTTTGTGTTTGCTTTTTTGTACGCTTTCTTTTTAAAAATGTATTGTCCGCCACGGACGCAACAATTGAACAAATGTACCAAATTGTGGTCTCTTTAAAGTGCTATGTTTTTACTGCCGTGATATCTTTAACAAACTACACATTAGTGATCGTGGACGTTTTATACTCTTATTGAATTTGTTTCCCCAAAATATGCTCTTCTATTAGTAGATGTTTAGGTGACGATGTTCTAATTATAGATCTTACACGGCCAAGAAACACTAGATAGGTCTTTGCAAAGAGAGCTGTTGGATATCGTGAATGCGTTCAATGTGGCCTGTTTATTTCAGAAAGCTATGTGCAATGTTTTATGGGGATTTCTATTAAATTGCCAATTGCAAAATTTGATTTAATTCATTCGGACCTACAAGCGGGAAACTTCTTCATTAAAATTCAATGGGCTTTTAAGATGTTCGTTGAAAGGCCAAATTTGACGTTAAACAGCAACGCCGAAAAAATTGCTACTCAGTCTTATTTATCACTTTTTTTTGTAAGATTTACCAGTAGACGTTCTTCAGTGAAATTAAGCAAACACACAGTGCCGACAAATATGGAAGGGTATTTAGGTAAAAATTACATCCTTCTTTGTGACTGTGTCATGATTCTTGATGGTACTTTCAATTAGTATGTAGACACCTTTTCATGCTTGATGAAACTTACATCTTGCCTGATGTCCAATGTCTATTTACATTCTGCTTAATGGTATCATGCATGTGTACAGATGCAACATTCTTGTTCGTTAATTGCATGCTGCATATGTGTATGTTGGTTGTGCAGAGAGACTTGTGCAATAGGCGCAGTGCATAATGGAATCAAATATTAATGCGTTTAATAAATTAACGCGATGGTAAGATGTGAGTTTCACCCAAGCACAAAGCAACATACTATCATGCATGATACAATGATGTCAATTGACAGTCATTCCGAAATGCTACGGAGGACTACGGAAATTTACGGCGTATAACGGAAATTTTATGTTATAGGAGAAGTTGCGCACCTTTGTAAGATATTTGCTACTGAACCGAAATTAACCGCGTGTTTGTAGACTTAACTTTTTTTTGGTTAATGACTAACCATAATTTTTGTACAATAATTTACCTTCAATAACCAAAGAAAGTCTATGGATACATTTTAATATATGCTACTAATGCATGTATGCAGAGCTCCAGATAAGACGCTTAAAGTCGTAAAAAATTGAATTAAATTTAGTAAAAAAGTAGACTTAAATTCTGTGCGTACGGTTACACATTGGAAAAATAAAATAAGAATTCAAAATTTGTGATCATGCGTAAAACTCAATATCAATGCATATAATGTAAACATTTTATCAATGAGTTCCCACTCGTCTAGGCCCTCATTACAATTATGAAATCAACAGCACTTTAACGTTATTATGAATAACAGACCATCTTTACAACAGTCGAAAAGCCGAACGTTTTCCATTATCTGGTCCTTTTATCGCAAAAAGTCTGCTGTAACCCGGCAATTGTCATGAACTCTTCTTAGACTATAAACCTTAATGCGGATGTGCCAAAAATTATATTTACCTGAAAAAAAAGAATTAATAATAGACTTTAAGGCTGGATTATTATAGAGTGTAAACCAAGATTTTGCTGAAAAAGTTATCTGGAACTTTGCATGTATGTTGAGAGGAAATCGATTACATAATTTCAAATTTACTAGAGTACTTTTATATTGCACCACATAAAATGCTATAAAACTATAATATTGAAGTGCACATATAAACTTTATTTTAGATGGGTAGGTATTTCGTGTCAATCTCTTTCACATATGAAAGAGCTGTTGGTCATACTGCTTTAAGAACATATAGATGCATGACACAATTTAGATTAAGCAAAATAAAACACTAGGTATTTGCCAAGAGTCAAATATATACGAGCAGTAAGAGCGTAATCGTGCACAGCGAGACTTACTCATGTAGAATTGAAACTTTTATTGCTTTCTTTCGAAATAATTTCATGTGTCCGATCTAATATGCAATATGCCCGGTGTTTTTTTTTGCGGATTAATGTTCCGTTTTAGATCCATAATTAACGAATGCCTCAATATTTTCAAAAATTAACACCGGAATAATGTTCACCGACATTTTTTCATACAGATTGGATATAATATTATAGAGTTTAACAAAAAATACATGTTCTCCCGGCACACGTGCTGGACACACAGGTGGTTAGCGTGTGGCTATGATAATAATTAGTGAAAACATCTTTTTGAATGATAAATAATCATATTAAAACGAAAAATCAAATTTTCTATATAAAAAAATCACTATCGTTTTATATATAACAAGGTATCCAACTCGAAATCATCCGAAAACGGGGTGCATCGTTTTGAGCAGCCATTACTAAATTAATTCTGCAGCGATTTTCATGACCCGGTCTTATTCAACGCAGAAATGAATTTCCTTTTAGGAAATGTATATATATTGTTATATTTCTACACATGCTGGGTCAAATTTAAGAAATAAAGCTATACATAATTCGCTTGACCCAGTTGTGATCGATCAGACCGTATTTATGAATGAAATCTCCAGTTGTAAAGACACAACTCCGCATTGGAGCAATGAAATCACTCTTGTGTTTAAAATGTCAGTTGGTTGAAATGTATGTAAACAAAGGTTTGAAAATGCGCTGGACAGTTAGTTTTGATGCATAATGCTACGGCAAGCACGGTAAGAATGTTTTTTTTCATACGTTTTATTGAATTATGGTATCGAGGTTCGTGAACTTTGCAGGGAAAATGCCCTTTTCCCCGTGAAGATTTCAGTCATGAATACTGTCTGATCGATCACAGCTGGGTCACGCGAGTTGTGTATCGTGTTATTTCTTAAAAGTTGACCCAGTATTTGTAAAAATATTGCAAGACATATACATTTCCAGAAAGGAAATTTATTTCTGCGTTGAATAAGACCAAGATCGTGAAATCGCTGCAAAATTGATGAAGTAATGGCTGTTTAAAACGATGCATCCCGTTTTCGGATGATTTCGAGTTGGATACCTTGTTGAATATATATTTAACTTATTTTTTTTAAGAAAAGTTGATTTTTCGTTATAATATGATTACCTATCATTCCAAAATATGTTTTCACTAATTAGTATTATAGCCACACGCTAACCACCTGTAGCTGGACACTTTTAAAAAACACTATACAAATTCAAGTACTTATGTACTTAATTGATTGTAAACAATGACGGTTGAAATCCGTGCGTGGGAATTTTTCTGGTAACCAAGAGCGACGTCAACGTTCATGACAAACCTGTTTATATGACATTTATGTATTGATTTTTTCCAACTTGATTGAAAATTATGTTTTATGATATTTTAATACATGTAGATGAAGTAGTTGTTTTCTCAACGAGGAGTACAATAGTTGTACAGTACTAGACACGAGTACTTGTAACTTTCAGGTTTCTCTTTATACCACAGACATTATATAGTCATAAAATGATAAATATGTGTTTATAGAAATTGTAATTATAGCATGGTAAACAGACTAGAGAAATCTGAAAGTTTCACGCACAGGTCTGTGGCAATGGGGGTTTGGGCTACTTTATAAATATGAGGTCGATATGCAATTCACATCGGTAGATTACGTCTACTGTAATTATTTGGACTAGGGAGGGCCACAATCCAACACATCAGCCCCGTTATGTCCTGAATTAAATACATGTATAATTTCTTGAGTGCCAATTGCATCTTACAAATATCAAAAACATTCACGGCAGTCAATTCATTGTGTAAACCTACTGGTCTTCATGGCAATAATGAACGTATTTAGTTTAATGGAGATTATATAACGAAGGGAACTAATTCAGCTATTCAGTTTACTAGTCAAAATGATTCGGATGTTTTCGCTTTTTTTTCCGAAAAGTAATTTATTCTACATACGGAAAATAACGCGCGCCACCTGTTGTCATAATTTAGTAACTTGCATTCTGCTTACTGCCTGTTGCTAACTGCCGTTGTTAATGACGCTTTGTGGCAAAACCGATTATGACTGATTTCAGGAATAATGAACACACAACATTGGATAGTCACCAAGCATGTTGAAACAATCATCAAGTATAACCGATAGAGAAACAAGCATGTTGGAACTGTCATGAAGCATGTTAGAATAAACATCACGCATAATGTAAATATTCATCATGAATGATGTAATGTTGCAGCCAATCATCAAGTATAAACGAATAGACAACAAGCATGTTGGAATTGTCATAAAGCAAATTAGAATAAGCATCAGTCATGATGTAAATATTCACCACGAAGGATGTTACTTTTGACCTAAATATCCTTCCATAGACATGGTGTTGTTACTAAAATAGACATAGAGATTTGAGCATTGGGAGTGTCCTAATCATACTGTGCTTTAGCAGTATTACGGAATACCGTTAGTGCCATCGTGGTTACACATTAAAATCCAGAGGGCGAGAACGCGAGAACGCGATAGTACGATGGCGACAATATGACAATACGATGATGACAGGGTGACAATACGATGGCGACAATGCGATAGTACGATGGCGACAATGCGAGAACGCGATAATAAGATGACGACAATCAGACAGTGCGATTGACGACAGTGCGACAATACGATGGCGACAGTGAGATAGTACGATGGCGACAATACTACATTTCGAAAAGTGCGATAATACGATGACGACAGTGGCGAAAATACGATGACGACAGTGCGACAATACGATGGCGATAGCCGACAGTGCGATAGTACGATTGGTGCCAAATGCGATAACGCGATAGTATGATGGCGGCAATTCGAAAATGCGATGGGCGACAGTGCGACAATACGATGGCGACATGCGATAGAACGATTGCCCCCCGTACTATCGTACTGCCGCCATTGTATGGTCGCACTGTCGCATTGTCGTCATCGTACTAGCGCGTTTTCGCAATCGTACGAACGCATTGTCGCCATCGTATTGTCGCACTGTCGTCATCGTACTTTCGCGTTCTCGCATTCTCGCCCTCTGGATTTTAATGAGTAACCACGGTGGCCCTAACGGTATTTTGTACAGAAAAGTGCGTAAAATCTGGAATAACAATTTATATGCCGAAAACAGATGTTGAAAACCCGACTTTGTTTTATAAGTAGTAGTCTAAATATACAATGAGTTTTCCGAGCATTAAATAAAACATATTAAATAAAATTCATGTTCGTAATCGGGTTGAAGTTCTTGTTAATAGTAGAAGCAAAGACCACAATAAACGCTGATTGGGCTTACTAATTTGAGGCAAGAAAAAACACATCGCGCTATTATATATAACATACAACGCGCATCCGCAAAGTTCGAGCGCCCGTCTCGGTGCCGTCGTTTCCGGTGAAAGTTTCGCACAGGAGCTAACCGAGTTTGGATATGAAGACCACGAAATCATGGCTTGACTTGATATATCAGTCAGCGTAGAAACCTGACCCAGACTGCGCGGTTGGACAAGCTAGGATGGACCAACTTTGGCCGCATATGACATAAGACCCATTTCGCATGACGCGGGGTCATCTGACCTTTATAATGTGTATATAGCTTTGAATGGAATTTGCACATAGTTTTTTGGCATGGACTTATTGTTATGTAATGTGTTTGCACGCTTTCAAAAGCAGAGGGCATATATAATCAATTATACTACGGAGTTCATTTTCTGTTGCAAAATGAAATGCAAATAAGATTGTACTCAGCGGTGTGTACAGTATGACAGCGTTGTCTGTCTGCGATGCATTTATACTGGTTCTAAGCTGGCATACTCACCAATTGGACTCAACCATCTGCTCGAACAAGAAATGATAAGTTTCGACTAGCATAAACTTTAATTGTAACTCATTTTAAAAATATTCATGTTATTTATATTATTCAATTTATTATTCAAATTATAATTATTATTTCCTTTATGTTGTTTTTTTCGCATTAAGAAACTTATTCGGCTTACGAAACTGAAAAATCCCATTGGAAAAAAAATCCCATGGGAGAAAAAATCCCATGGGATAAAAAATCCCATGGGATTTAAAAATCCCATGGGATTTTTTGTTTTTTTTTAAACACGACTAAACGCATTAAAATATCGTAGTTGTTCATCATTTCATAAAATATGATGTTTCTGAAAGTTTCATGAATAAATCTCTCAAAATAAGAAAAAAATCCCATGGGATTTTTTTCTCCCATTTAAAATGGGATTTTTTTATTACTACTAATTTTTTATTATAATTGGCATAAAACCAATATACAGTCCTTAAATAACGTTAAAATACTTGCAAACGCAAAAAAACACGTTTTTTAAAATGTTCAAAATCCCATGGGATTTTTCTCCCATTTGCAAATTATGGGAGAAAAAAAATCCCATGGGAGAAAAAATCCCATGGGAAAATCGAAAATCCCATGGGAAAATGCAAAAATCCCATGGGAACCCCAACTTTGCTTATAAATTTCATAGTGGAAGAAACGCGTTTTTTGAGTGAAAATAACCAATTATTAATCAACGATAAGACTTTATCGCATACTATGTCTCAAAGTAGCAAATCTTTAAGAAAAAGGGTACTTAAGTTTGCGAAATTTCGGTTTCGCAAAGTTTTTCCGGTGGCCGTTTCCTGT